>NC_134265.1:251482251-251624751 GCF_031893055.1 Leptodactylus fuscus
TCCAAGAGGCCTTTGTTTAGCAATGACGCTGGGATTAATACCAGGTATAGTCTCTCAATCGAGGACAGCTGTTTCAATCTGGTTGGATCTCTTCAGCCCGATGTAGAGAGGACTATAACCTGGTAGAGGTGAGAGGCTTAGACAGGGTTCGGGGGATATTGTCACTCCTTAGGGAGAGACCACCATATAGGTGTGTGGAGACTTGTTAAGCCTTTAGCACTTCACTTTGCAAGGAACTATGGGAAGAATATGCAAATCTGCCTTCCATGATGTAATTAGGAAGACAGTTGCTGCCTCATTGTTGCAAACCAATAGAGGGCTCTCCCTGGAATGTGCAAGCCGGTCTTAAGACAGGATTCCAGTGAAATAACCCAATAATGGCTGCTCCCTTTAGCCTCATGCCCAACCTTCCAAGAGGCCTTTGTTTAGCAATGACGCTGGGATTAATACCAGGTATAGTCTCTCAATCGAGGACAGCTGTTTCGATCTGGTTGGATCTCTTCAGCCCAATGTAGAGAGGACTATAACCTGGTAGAGGGGAGAGGCTTAGACAGGGTTCGGGGGATATTGTCACTCCTTAGGGAGAGACCACCATATAGGTGTGTGGAGACTTGTTAAGCCTTTAGCACTCCACTTTGCAAGGAACTATGGAAAGAATATGCAAATCTGCCTTCCATGATGTAATTAGGAAGACAGTTGCTGCCTCATTGTTGCAAACCAATAGAGGGCGCTCACTGGAATGTGCAAGCCTGTCTTAAGACAGGATTCCAGTGAAATAACCCAAGGAGTGACAAGGAGTGACAAGGAGTGACAAGGAGTGACTAAGGAGTGACAATATCCCCCGAACCCTGTCTAAGCCTCTCACCTCTACCAGGTTATAGTTCTCTCTACATCGGGCTGAAGAGATCCAACCAGATCGAAACAGCTGTCCTCGATTGAGAGACTATACCTAGTATTAATCCCAGTGTCATTGCTAAACAAAGGCCTCTTGGAAGGTTGGGCATGAGGCTAAAGGGAGCAGCCATTATTGGGTTATTTCACTGGAATCCTGTCTTAAGACAGGCTTGCACATTCCAGTGAGCGCCCTCTATTGGTTTGCAACAATGAGGCAGCAACTATCTTCCTAATTACATCTTGGAAGGCAGATTTGCATATTCTTCCCATAGTTTCTTGCAAAGTGGAGTGCTAAAGGCTTAACAAGTCTCCACACACCTATATGGTGGTCTCTCCCTAAGGAGTGACAATATTCCCCATAACTTATTACAGTCTTTTTAACTTAAAACAAGAAACTGTAACCCTTACTCAACAGCCTATATAATTTCTTGAAGCAATAATATCAATTCTGAAAAGGAGAGAAAACATATAAGTGACAGAAGGTACAGCCATGGCCAGCATCAGCACCCGCTATACTCGGGCAAGTACCGAGGTCCCAAGCTCTTGAGGGGGCGCACTCGGCAGAGGCATAGGGTATGGGGCTCACGGCTAGCTGGAAATGGTCAGGGCCCCGGACCACCTTGATAGTAGTTAGGGAAAGCCTGGTTCCCCTGACTACTATACATACTGCTAATGGAGAGGGGACCTGGGCTTAGCATCCACTTTGGAGTTCTTCTGGCTGGTGACTGAGGTCCTGCTCCCCAGGTCTCACTGCTGGGGCCTGTGATTGAGCCCCACTGGTCACATAGAGCACACCGTCGTAATGACATCATCGCGCCCCAAATGACCGCTGGCGCCCAATCACAGACCCCAGCAGAGATGTCTGGGGAGTAAGACCTCAGTTGCAAGGAAGAAGAGGAGCGAGAAAGGAGGAAGGAGCGAGGATATCCAGAAGAGGTGAGGTAAGGTGAGTATCAATGCTTATTATTTCTAATCACCCCAGCGTATAATAATAGCACCAGATCTGGGGGGAGGGGGCCAGGGAGTCTTAGGAGCATATAATACTGTGTGGAGGCCACTATGCTTCAAATAATACTGAGTGGGGGCCACTATGAGCATATAATACTGTGTGGAGGACACTGTGGGCATATAATACTGTGTGGCAGCCACTGTGGGCATATAGTACTTTGTGGGGGCCACTGTGGAGCATGTAATACTGTGTGGGGGCCACTGTGGAGCATGTAATACTGAGTGAGGGCCAGTGTGCAGCATATAATACTGTATGGGGGCCACTGCCGCGCATATAATACTTTGTGGGGGCCACTGTGGAGCTTATAATAGTGTGTGGGGGCCACTGCAGAGCATATAATACTGTGTGGGTGCCACTGCAGAGTAAATAATACAGTGTGTGGTCCACTGTGGAGCATATAATCTGTGTGGGGATCACTGCGGAGCATATAATGCTGTGTTGGGGCCACTGCGGAGCTTATAATGTTGTGTCAGGTCCACTCTGGAGCACATAATGTTGTGTGGTGGCCACTGCGGAGCGCATAATGTTGTGTGGGGGACACTGCAGAGCACATAATACTGTGTGTGGGCCACTGTGACCATATAATGCTGTGAGGGGGACACTATGGAGTGGCACTATTAACAGTATCTTGCCCTGTTCACACGGTGGAATTGGGCACTAATTTTGTAGTGGATTTCCTACCTAAATCAGCAGCAGATTCCTCCCTTATTCTGCCTCCTATTGAAACTAATTGGAGCAGGAAGCTGGAAAAAAAAGTGTCCTGCTGGATCTTACCATGCTGGTTACACTCATTCATTTGGGCCTAATCAGAGGTGAAAACCAGGAATAGAATTCTGATGTTCTGTACTATGAGGTGGGTGCAGAAAATAGAGAAGAATCCAAGGCAGATGTCCGCCTCAAATTCCTGTTTACTTTCCAATGTCCAAACAGGTTGTATCTACTTCTACTGGAGTGGACTGTAATACAGTCCATTCCATACATCTCCCAAAAAACACCCAATTTCGATTGTTTTTTTTTGCTGCAGTGTGCATGAGTTACTTCAAAAGGGTGCTACTTGGGCTCTGTCACCCAAGGGCCCACACAAACTTAGAGCCAGCTCTGGGTCCAACAATAAACAAACCAATTGTTCTAAGAACGACCATGCACAAGAGGTATTTATCTGCAGGCCCTGTTTAACTAAGCAATTTTAAAGGAATTTATTGGGAAAGAATGCTTGTATGACCACTCTTTTCTGATAATTGCTTGTAAAATCACCTAGTATGACGGTGCTGTGTTTCTAGCCTGGGCTACTGTACTGTTTGGAGGGGCTACTGAGAGACATTATGCTGTGCGGAGGGGCCACTAAGGGACATTATGCTTTGTAAAGGGGTCACTATGGGACATTATACGGTATGAGGGCCTCTGTGGAACATTATACTATGTGGAGGGTTCCCTAAGGGACATTACACTGTATTGAGGCCACTGTGGGATATTATAGTGTGTGGATGAACCATATTGTATGGAGGTAACTATGGAACATTATACTGTATGGGACCACTATAAGACATTATACTGTATGGGGCTCATTGTGGTTATCCATAAATTGAACACACTCCAGAGGAGCCGGGGCAAGTATAACCTGAAGAAAAAAACATACTGAACTATCTCCAGTGTTCAGTGTCTGATACGGCTGCTGTGAGGACGGGCAGGAACGACCTTCTGATAGTGAAGAGCTATGGTATCAGCACCGATAGCTCTTCACCTGGGGCACAGAACATGAAAGCTGATTGAATTCAGCGCACTGTCGGCTTTCTAGCGGTATATAAAACCACATGTGCCCCAAGTGATGAAAGACTAACAAGAAAAAATATATATATATACCGAGCAACCCAGATGATTCCCAAACATACACTTAAATATATTTGAAAAGATCGTGTACCAAACACAAGGGAGATTTACAGCAGCAGTAATAACATCCAAATACCCCTTAGGGAACGATAAATGAAGAAGAAAGACCGATGGATGCGAGGATAAACTGCGCTACTCTCTTGAGATAAAATACGTTCTTTATTCCGCTTTTCTTAAAAACACGACGCTACATACAGCGTTTCGGGGGATTCCCCTTTCTCAAGTGTTACAGAAACACACAATGTACCAGACACAAAGTCAGGAGCAGGGATCAGGAGCAGAAGCTTCCCTGCTGGGGTATGGTTGTGATACTTGTAATAAAATAAGAGCTCTCAATTGAAGACATGGAGGAGTCTCTTGATTTTCAGGTCCCCTTCACCTGGCCCCATGAAAGGTTCTTCCAGGTTGACATCTCTGGAATTGTAATAAACCCTAGCTAGATGCCAATGTGTCCCGGTAACCACTAACTGTTCTTTAACAAAGTGGCGGGCATCAGATAAATAATTAAATTAATTAAATGATTAAAGTCTAGAGTCCTGTGGCCCTTTTAAGAATGCTGGTAGCTAACCACTAAAGGAGTTCCCAATTCTGGTGTCTACTTATTTCAATCATGTCAAGCTGCTGGCATGTAATTTACCAATTAAAACAAGAGGATGGATGGAGGATTATGAAGAGGTAAATGCCTACTAAACCCTTAGAGGGACAATAAGACAGAATGGTAAGTACCTGGGAGGTACTGTAGTAACTTCATTTTCACAGATATGACATAGTGGTGAATTTGCAATAAACTGTACATTAAAGGTAGGTTCACCGATGCTGAATTCCCATAGGATGAGAGCAATGAATATTCATGGTAGTAGTGTAACAGACATAGGCAGAGCCCCCTCCGTCTGTGCCCGTTCCCATTGACTATAATGTAAAAAACACTTTCTTCTGTCATGCTTGTTTAAATTTGTAACAGAATGTCTGTGGGACTTTTTCTTTAAAAAAAAAGAAGGAAGAAAGCGTCCGTCAAGTTTTTTAGTTGCGGAGAATGTGGAAGGCCACCAGACAAAGGGGGCTGCACATATCATTTATTTTCCAATGCAGTCATTCTGTGATCGATGAAAGCAACAGACATTAAATAACGGTAGTGTGATCTCCCCTTTCTGTGACAACTCAGTAGTCTGTATAATGAGGATATACACACATAAAGAATGAGCAACACCTTTAATATGTTGGGTGTAGTCCTAAGACATAAAGTATACATAATTATGTAGGTAATTATCATTCAGAAGTCAGAACCTTACAGGGGTTCACCCATTAAGATCCCTCTCTTAAATTGAGGATGTAAGATTAGATAGTGACTCATAAATTTAGCCTGGCATATTAGTGAGTGGGTCATGACACAGAAACTCATATGGTAGCTTGTAAAGCTTGGCATGCTGGGGATTTCCTGAAGATCCATGACATGCTGAGCTACCCAGCTCACTGCCAAATGATAGCTCTTTAACTCTTGCACAACCATCTTGAATAAATAATGATTTCACCCAGACTGAGAAAATTTAGGCGTGACCACGCTGCTGATGTGTGTTTCTGCGAGAAATAGAGCAATACACAAACAATCCAACGACTCACTCACCTTCTTGCTTGAGTTCTTCACCTTCTTGTATGCCAGTCAGGCTAAAAAGCAATACCCTGTCACATTAACACTCCACTTGATATCCAATCAGACTACATGTTATATATAGAGATCCTCTCTAGTGGCGTTGACTTACCTTAGAAGATCATCAGAGATTAATCTAAAACATGATCTCCAAAGGTTCACTAACTGGCAGTTGTTTCTGTTCAGCCAAGCAGAGTACGATGGAAAGTTATGTGTGGTTCACTGTCCAATGATCAGATCTTGTCTTCAGTACAGTCCTGCAACAATATTTAGACAACGTCTCATGTGAAATCCAATTGCAGATAATGTATTAAAAGTGGTTATTATATGATAAATTGTGTATTAATGAATAATAATTACAACCCACATGTTAAACTGTTCACTGTATCTAATATACTGTAATTGGTTGGTTGAGTACCAAACTATATTCAAAGTGTAAATGGAGGGTTGTTATTATTATGGTATAATGGACCCCCACAAAGAACAAAGGGGCTGCAATGCTGCTGTAGCGTCACACTCTCTGCAAAGTTTCCCCGGCATAGTGGCGCTTCTAGCCCATGGTTGTACAAGCCTGTGTCTGCAGCAGGTTTGGAAGCTGCAGCACAATATCATTGATGTGGAGATGTGCTTCAGCTACCTGCACATTGCTATCTCAGGAGCACCACTGTGCAAGTACAAAACTAAGAAAGTGATGCTGTTCTGAATCCTTCCTGGCATTGGGGTTGGACTTCCACCAGTCATAAAGTGATGGCGAATACTAGAGAATATACTACCACCAAGGGTGGTTTGGGAATGTAAAGAGGCGTTAAACAGTACCACCTCTGCATATGGACCACATTATTGTGAGATGTCCGAATTTTTAATGTGAAAAATAAAAGCGAAGTTTTAATCCCATTCCCGTGTGCAAGAGTTCTGGGTGCCGGATCCTCCTTTTCTTCTACTGCAATTGCCACGGCTCCAGCCGGAGGGAGCCCTTTTCCTGTGCATCCAGGAGGACTCTTCAGATGAACACCGTAAAATACATAAACTGTAAGTGAACATGTTTTTTCTTCTTTTGGCACCACAGAAAACTGTCTTATTATTAAGGGGCTGAGTGCATGCCATATTTCTCCGCATGTCAGGGGGTGGTTTGGGTAGAATGCCATGAACCGTATGGGCTACTTTTGTAAGACAGTGAGACAGCACAACCATCACGCTATGTTCCTGTACTGAGAGAATGAAGCCTTATACTGTAACCGCTATACTCTGTGACCTTATGCTAGGGGAGGGCTATTTTAACAACAGGTTCTGCCAATCTAGTTGAGAAAATTAATGCTGATTTCTAGAACCAAGAAAGAGAAGTACCTGGACCAAGTTTTGATATTTGGGTGGAGAAGGAATCCAAAAATAACTGTTATTTTCCCTTACCTCCCCTGGGCACTGAAATGAATGGGCTTAACGAATTTTGAGGGGTTTCCTTGAAGCGACTCGAGAATCTCGGGTGCATTATATTGAGTGCGGTGCTCTTGGGTGCATATTATATTGTATGGAGCCACTGTGAAGCATTATATTAGGGGGACCTCTAGGGAGCATATTATATTGTGTGGGGCCGCTGTAGAGCATTATACTCTGTGGGGCCACTGTTGAGCATTATACTGGGGGGGGGGGCACAGTGGGCAGAATATTATACTATGTGGGGCCACTGTGGAGCATTATGTTGTGGTACAACATATTATACTATATGAGGCCACTGTGGGGAGTATATTATACTGTGTGGGGCTACTATGGAGCATTATACTGCAGGATCACTGTGGGGAGCCTTTTCTACTGTGTGGGACATATTATATTGTTTGTGGCTGCTGGGGAGCATATTTTACTGTGTGGGGCCACTAAGGGGTATCATACTGTGGGGTATAATACTCTGTGGTTCCACTGTGGAGCATTATATTGTGTTTGGACTCTGGGGAGCATATTACTGTATACTGTGTGATGCTTTATATACTCTACCATGTGAGGCCACTTTAGGAGGCTCAGGGGAGCATTATATACCATGTGGGGTCACTTTGGGGGCCACAGGGAGTATTTTATATTGTCGAGGCCACTGTGGAGCATTAAATACCATGTGGAGTATTATACTGGGTGGGGGGGGGGGGAAGGGTGTTCAAAGTTCCTTTTGGCAGCCCTGTGTGCTCTGCCTGCATCACAGCTCCTTCTCTACAATCTTGCACATATGCGTAGTGCTCCATGGCAGTGTTATTCCACATACAGTACTGTGTATGAACTGGCCATGGAGTTATTGGGGGCAGTTATTGGGGCATGCACAATACTATAGGGGCTGACTATACTGGGAACATACTTAGTGATGCCGGATTGTCAGCAAATATGTATAATTTCAGTAAAGGAGTCGTGGTGTAGGTTATTAGCTGGAAGTTATTAGACGGGGCCCTCAGAACAAGTTCCTGTGGTAGGCCTCAGACCCTTCATTCTGTCACTGTATAAGGGGGAAAATTATATGTAAGGGGGCTATTATATATAAGGGAGGAACTATTATATATAAGGGTGGACTACTATACATATGGGGGAAGCTGTTAAATAAAGGCAGGCTATTATAAGGGGGAACTATTATATAAGAAGTGTATTATAAGGGGGGACTATTATATATAAAAGGGGCTGTTATAAGGCGGAACTGTTATATGTGTGGTTATTATAAAGGGAAATTATATATGGGGCTATTATTAGGGTGAACTATTATTTGTAAGACAGGCTATTATTTATAGAAGAGGAACTATTAATAACTATTTATAAGTGACCTATATAAAGGGGGAATCTATTATAAGAGGGGTACTATCTGGGGGTATAATTGTTAAGTGGGCTATTATTTATAAAGAGAGCCATTATTTATAAGGGGGGACTATTATTTATAAGGGGGCTATTAGTGATAATGGTGATGTAAACTTTTAGACATACAGACTATGATAAATTTGGCACATTTTCAGACTGTTAATCTAGGTTTACACTGTTAATCATTAGTAAATGTGTCCCTGAATTAATCTGATTTATTTTTGTATGGAAAGGATGGTCTATATTTGTACCAGAATTTTGGAGTAAGTTAACAGATTTTTATATGTGTTGTTTTTCCTAGATATTTCAAGTATTTGCATCATATTTTAGTGGCATTGCAACAAAGCCCTCATTTCCTCTTTTTGCTATTGTGGGTGTAACTGGTTTAGGCTCATTTATTACCCAGGACATTTTGAAAAGTCCTTAAATTTGGTGCATCTTTTTAAAATTTTTTTACAGAAATAAAAGAGAGAAAGAGACAAGTACAGGTCTTTCTTGCTGTTTGCGGAGGTCTAAACGGACAGAGTAACTTAGTCTGATTTGATACAAATGACCCCATTGTACAATTAGCCAAGGCCAAAGGGAGGTGAGTGAAAATAACAGTATTATTCACCTCTAGCACGGCATCTTGTCCTACTCCGGCCTCCTGAATGATGTCAGGCTCTATGGCCTCAGTGGCCATATGGGTCATGCTTGCATCTATGCTTGATTCTGTGTGACCCAAATGACCACTGAGATCTTTGATTGGTACCCAGCGGTCCCTGACATTATTGAGGAGGCCAAAAATAGAGGAGGGGACCAGCATCGTAGCCCAAGAGGAGAAGATTAACACTGTTTGTTATGTTTACTCATCTCCACTGGGCGTCCAATTATACTTTGGGGTCTGAAGAGATCCCAGACTATAATAGTAATTGTGGATGGAAAACTCCCTAAATTTGTTGGAAAATTACTAATGAGTAATCCCAATGTGTGTGTGGGATTTTTTTTACTTTTTATTTTATTAGAGTAGGGGCCATTTTGGGACAGTATACTGTGTATTGGGGCTACTGTGGAACATTATACTGTGTGGAGGGTCACAATGGGATGTTATACTGTGGGAAGGGACCACTGTGGGAAATTATATTGTATGGAGTGTCACTATGGAACCCTATACTGTATAAAGGCCACTATGGGACATTATATTGTATAGGGGTCACTGTAGAACATTATACTATGTGAAATGGCCACTATGCAACATTATACTGTGTGTATGAGCACTATGGGACACTATACTGTGTGGGAACCTCTATGCCACATTATTCTTTGTGGAGAGCTGCTATGGGACTTTATTTTGTCAAAGGGATCTTTGGTGTGAATAGGGGGACTTTGTGTATAGCCCAAGGCTCATGGTACCCTTAATCTGCCCCGGGGGTAAGTAATGAATGCAGCTTACCACTTGTCCCTTATACATTGAGAAAGGGGGCCATTATATTACATGTGGAGCACTATGGTGGTAATTATATTATATGTGGAGCCCTATGGTGGTAATTATATTACATGTGGGGACACTGTGGGGCCATTATATTACATGTGGGGACACTGTGGGGCCATTATATTACATGTAGGGCACCAAAGGGTACATTCCAGAGTGTGAGGCCATTATACTACACGTGGGGGAACTGAGGGGTCATTACATAACTCTTGACAAAGGCTCCAAATAAAGCCTTATTTTGTTAAAATTTATAAGTGATTGCTATTTTAGAGGTACTCAGTTGAGATGTATTCTCACTAGAGCGTACCATCTATGTAATATTACCATATGCATTGGTACACTATAGGAGATCCTCCAGCCTACATCCTGGTTATATGACAGCACCTATGTTCAGCATTTATTAGGTCTACACCCTTTGTGATATCATTGCCTTCACTGTCCCCACTTTACCTCCAGTTCTGTGATCTTAAAGGGGCTCTATCAGCAAAATTATGCTGATAGAGCCCCACATATGCGTGAATAGCCTTTAAAAAGGCTATTCAGGCACCACAAAAGTTATATTAACCTACCCCCTCCCCCGTTTTAAAATAAAACCCTAAAAAAGAATATGTTAATCTTATCTATCGTGCACGGTGGGCGAGCATTCAGGGTCCGACGTCATCTTCAGCCACGCCTCCTCTTCCAGCAATGTCCCGTCTTCCACCGGCACTCGCAAACTGCCATTGATAAAAAATGGCGCGGGTGCATGCGTAGTAGCATGCTGCTACTACTACTACTGCTACTGCGCATGCACCCGCACCATTTTTTATCAATGACAGTTTGCGAGCGCGGGAGGAAGACGGGACCCGAGGACATCGCTGGAAGAGGAGGCGTGGCTGAAGATGACGTCGGACCCTGAATGCCTGCCCACCGTGCACGATAGATAAGATTAACATATTATTTTTTAGGGTGTTATTTTAAACGGGGGGGGGGGGGGGGCTAGTTTAATATAACTTTAGCGGTGCCTGAATAGTCTTTTTAAAGGCTATACACGCATATGTGGGGCTCTATCAGCATAATTTTGCTGATAGAGCCCCTTTAAAGGGACACCGTCAAGTGATGTGCATCAACAGTACCCCTGTCTGTAGAAGAAACCTGAAACTCTCTCCTACATCTGCAGGTATAGATTTAGATGGGAATAAATGGTACTTTTTCTTTACTAAACTATCAATCATCTAGATTCCTATATCAGAGTATATTAAGGTTTACCTAATGCTGGGCAATTCCCATTTATAATGTGTTGTAGCAATAAAATTTACACTTTACACTAGGTCAGTTTTAAATATAGGAGCAGCATGTGAGACACCTTGTGGCCATATCAGGTTCTGGTAATTCTCCTGAAAATTTCCATCATGGAATTTAGAAAACTTTAATGTAAGTTATTTTGATTGTACACGGTAGCAATAAATGGATATTTTACTGACATTTTAAAGAATTAGATTTTCTTTTATTGAAGGTGTTTTCTGAATAGTCATTTTTTTGCTTTCTTTTTGGCATAAAATGAAATACAGAGCTACTGGTGCGGCCCTAATAAAGATCCCCCCCCCACTCTGCTGGGCAAAATACACATGGCCAGTTTTAGGTATGTGTGACCTGTGTAGTTGCACAATGTGCCAGCACCACACAATAAGGAGGGGAGGGGGGACGTAAAAAGGTGAGGTGCAGACAGTAAGTACCCAACTGCACGACCCACCTTGCTGTGCCATGGAAGCATCTGTGTAGCTTCTGTTCTCCTGCTGACTCTTACAGGTGAGGTGGAGGAGACTAGAAGGCGCACATAGGCTCCTACATGCCGCATCAGCACAGTGTAAGTGGAAGATAATCATACAATTCACTGAACAGTATGTGGGGTAAATTGAAACTACTCCTTATTTGTGGGTGACTAGTACCTGTAGGGTGCACTATTACCAATGTGGAAGGAGATTATTACCTGTTGGGGAACACTATTACCTATGCGTGGGGGACTATGAACCACGTTGAAGTCGGAATTATTACCTGTGAGGGTAAACTATTCATTGTTACTTAGTTGTTACTTAGTTGGGGGCATTGTTATCTTGTGGGAGCCACAGACTGTAGGTTTTAGGTTGTTGAATGGGGAAAATGATGAACTAAAGGTGACAATAAATGGCAAATGGGCAGAGGAGTCAGTGCCACTCAGGTCTTCTGGGGTTGTAGGGAGAAGGGGGTAATCTACCAGGTAACCAGGTAACTTTGGTGCAGCATATCCCCATTGACAGCAAAAGTATCAGGCATGAAGTTTGAAGACTCTCACTGAGTTTGCTTGACCTTCATCTAATGTGTATGGGCAACTTTAGGGTGCACGTTGATATTCATTAACACATTAAAGCAAAAGAAGTAAGGCATTCCAGATTGACAAACACATGGGTACTTTTATAAGAAACCAAAGAATGTCTTTATTATAAATTAAGGTACAGTCACTATAAACAACAATAAGGGATCCCAAACAATCTATTACAGTTCTTTATTATGCACTATGAAACACTGAATTGATTTCACAAGTACAATATCTGGTAGATTGGAAGCAAATTTGAAGAAAATCCAGCACTGCAGTCAGGTATCCGTATAAAATAAAACTTAACTTTTATTGACTTGTAGTTGCTACATTAAAAAATCTGTGTGCAGCAATAGGAGTAGCAGAAGCCTACGCGTTTCGGGATAGACCCTTACTCATGGCATACAGAGCTGTAATATGCTGCAATCTTATATAAAAATAAAAGAGACACACATAAAATCCAGGCCCCTCCCATCTGCACATAGACAGGAAGTTAATTAATTAAGCAACATTTGTGATACATGCGATAAGTTGCAAGTGAAGCAGGAAAGAAAGCAGGCAAAGTTGGCTGATTATAGTCAAAATAGTTCAAACAGGTTAAGGTAAATAAGTAAATAAATCATAATTTTTAGTGACATAGATAAAACGTGACATGACCAAGAGATGTAACATCTTCATTACATAGTTGTGGCACCATACTGAAGAAACATAATGACAACATCCCTTTCTATGGTGCATAATGCACCAGGAGGATAGAGTATGTATTATACTGAGAAAAAAAAAAAAAAAAAAAAACACTGAGCTGAACACCGTACTGGAACATGAAAGTGTGATTTGTGTATGATGCTCCAGGAGGATAAGATAAGTATAACTACATTAAGAATTGCATGTGTATCATACTGGAAAGAAAAAGGAGAGAAAAAAAAAAAAATTGGAAAAAATGAATAATAAAAAAAAAAAAAATAGGGAATTTTTTTATTTTATTTTTTTTCTTTTCTTGAATAATTTTTTTTTTTTTTTTTGAAAAAAATAAATAAAATTTATAGAAAAATAATAAATATTTGAAATGTATAATTGATGCATAAAGACTTAAAGTCTTTATGCATCAATTATACATTTCAAATATTTATTATTTTTCTATAAATTTTATTTATTTTTTTCAAAAAAAAAAAAAAAAAAATTATTCAAGAAAAGAAAAAAAATAAAATAAAAAAATTCCCTATTTTTTTTTTTTTTATTCATTTTTTCCATTTTTTTTTTTTTTTCTCTCCTTTTTCTTTCCAGTATGATACACATGCAATTCTTAATGTAGTTATACTTATCTTATCCTCCTGGAGCATCATACACAAATCACACTTTCATGTTCCAGTACGGTGTTCAGCTCAGTGTTTTTTTTTTTTTTTTTTTTTTCTCAGTATAATACATACTCTATCCTCCTGGTGCATTATGCACCATAGAAAGGGATGTTGTCATTATGTTTCTTCAGTATGGTGCCACAACTATGTAATGAAGATGTTACATCTCTTGGTCATGTCACGTTTTATCTATGTCACTAAAAATTATGATTTATTTACTTATTTACCTTAACCTGTTTGAACTATTTTGACTATAATCAGCCAACTTTGCCTGCTTTCTTTCCTGCTTCACTTGCAACTTATCGCATGTATCACAAATGTTGCTTAATTAATTAACTTCCTGTCTATGTGCAGATGGGAGGGGCCTGGATTTTATGTGTGTCTCTTTTATTTTTATATAAGATTGCAGCATATTACAGCTCTGTATGCCATGAGTAAGGGTCTATCCCGAAACGCGTAGGCTTCTGCTACTCCTATTGCTGCACACAGATTTTTTAATGTAGCAACTACAAGTCAATAAAAGTTAAGTTTTATTGTATACGGATACCTGACTGCAGTGCTGGATTTTCTTCAAATTTGCTTCCATTTGACCTCATCTCAGCCGAGAGAGATTTCCTGGCACCGGTCTTGAGGTTCCACGATTCACAGCAACCAGCAAACGGACAGAGTGAGTGCACAAGGTTTTTTACCTATTTTTGAATTGTATGTCACTTTGGATGAGGGCTGTAGCTATTTTTCTAGATCTGGTAGATTAGTGTTCTTTACTGTTTCTACATAAAAACATACTCCTATTTCTAGGATCGAATACGTCTTCATTTTTCAAGAACAAAATATTTAAAACGTGCAGCAGAAGTGCAGATTTCCCTCTGGCCACACTTATGTCCTCATGAAAACCAAACTAAATTGAGCAGGATAAAAAGGAAACAGATTAAGTTGAGCTGTAGGGTTACTGTAATCCAGGCCAGGAAATCATTGTTAAATTCAATTACCTCGGTTCATACACCAAAAAAGGATAATGGAATGAGACTAAGGTACTTGAAGGTCAAAAAGGAGCATGTAACATCTATCTGAACTAATTTCCAGATGAATCCAATGGTCTACGATCTAAACTAGCGATATGAGTAGCACTACTAGGTCTCTAGGTACTTGCACTCTTTTCATGCTCTGCTGGTAAACTATGTAATTATAGCTTTGGGGTACTTGGTATAGGAACACTGAGAAAGACTAGAATAGTGAAGGAGTTAAAGGGAATCAGTCACCAAGAAACTCAATATCAAACCAGCCACAGTGGTGGGAGCAAAGTGCTGAGCATCATCAAAACTGCTTGAATTGCTGACCCTGTACACTTTATTGACATCCTCTTCCTATCCTGCAGCTATGATGCTTCTTGCTGGGGTCCTGCACATGTACCAAGTCCTTCCTTGCTGGTGTCCTTAGAGTCTCTAGTACACCCTGTTTCACATGAGTCTCATTTACATATTTATAAAAATGGCTTCGAAAATGAAAACTTGTCCCCACACAATACCCTGAGGCTAAAGCTCCACGTTGCGGATACGCAGCTTTAGACGCCGCTGCTACGGAACGTTTACACGTTCTAAAGCAGCCAGCGTATCAGCTGTGTGAAGGGGCCCTTATACCGTGCCCATCTCTGGATGGTTCATAGTCATAGTGTAAAATGCAGCTGCCACAGGAAGCAGCATGGAGTTGTAGAAATGGAAATGTATGTTTTCTCATTGCAACCTATGCCCTTGTTCTTTATGTGTACTTGTTCTTATGTTCTATAGTCAAACATAGTTATTTGTTTTATTTGCAATGCTTCTTTGACATCTTCTGACAGACTACATCCCTTTTAGACCTTGGAAACTAGTAGAATATCTTTGCTTCATGAGCAGAATGTTTGTGTAGGGAAGCGATGGATGCAGTGTCGTAGTTAGCAGTGGGCAGGACGGGCAGTGGCCCTGGGCTCAGCGACTCTGTGGGGACACCCCAGGGCTGCCATAAGCACAAGCTGTACCTTTAACTACATCAGTGTTTGCAGAATATAGTCAAAATGAATCCTGCAACTCTAACTTGTAAACACGAGCTACTTCAGGATTGCGGTTTGCAAGACGCTGTGACCACAGACAAGTTTCTCAGCACAGGTGTCATAGCATTGCTCCTTCTGTCTAGTATAAGAAGAGAAGGCAGATAATTAAGATGGCACTTGGGCTTTATTAGAGGGACTTTCCAGGCCATTTTTATTAATTAGCTTTCCTCTAGATAGATCATCAGTAAGAGATCAGTGAACACCTGTAATATAATTGCAAACCTATCACATAGAAGTTTATAGGAAAAGGCCGTAGTTATATTACATGGCTGCTATGAAATGAATGATACAATACAGACAGCGAAGGGGTCACAGTGCTTACACAAGTGTCATGGTCCCTTCAAGCTGATCAATGCATGTCCCGGGTGTTGGAACCCCACTGGTTTTGTATTCATGACTTGGGAAACCTCTTTTATTAGGAAACACAAAGACATCCTATTAATATTATAAAGGTGAAAGTTTGTGAGTTTGGATGTTTGTGGGTTTGTGTGTTTGGATGTTTGTTCCTCAATCACGCAAAACCCGCTCCACCGATTTGGCTGAAATTTTCCACAAACATAGTCACTACACTCAATTGCACAATAGGCTACTTTTCGTCACAATAGCGCACATACATTTTTCCCAGGACCCCCACAAAACCCAAACTCACATTACTATTTCTGCAATCTCACACACTTTGGACCATAGCAAGCCACAAAATTCATATTACCCTCTACAGCAGAGGTCAGCATGCCAAGAGTGGCACTCCTGCCACATTTCACTGGCACACCAGCAGCCCAGGACCTGCAAGAGTTAAATGAAGTCCGAGTCTCTTCAGTGGGCTGCTAGAGCTCAAGCATAAGGACACTCCCCTTTGAGAGGGGTGCAGGAAACCCAGGGGGTGGAGCTTAATCGCTCAGGTCTGTGCCTGCTATAGTGATAGCTCCTGCCATCTGCATCCTGCTAACATTCCCTGAGGAGAAGAGGAAGCTGCTAGCAAAGTGACACTGAAAAACACACAGGTACATAGGATTACTGTTCTCATTAATGTCCAGCATTTGGGGTTATTAGTTTAGTGTTAGTAACTCCATGTGCCTTACATTAATAGGAATAAACCCCATCATGTCCCTCATATTAACCCCTGTGTGCCTCATATTGATAGGAATAAACCCCATCATGTCCCTCATATTAACCCCTGTGTGCTTCACATTATTAGGAATAAACCCCATCATGTCCCTCATATTAACCCCTGTGTGCCTCATATTAATAGGAATAAACCCCATCATGTCCCTCATATTAACACCTGTGGGCCCCATATAAGGGTTACTAATAAACCTCAATAATGAAGATACTTAACTATTACCTCCAAGTCTCTCACATATCAGTAACTCTTACACAAGGGTTAATGTGAGGGACATGATGGAGTTAATTGCTATTACTAAGAGGCGCATGGAGTTACTAAACTGTCATGCACAGGGCCAGACTTTATGTGGCTGCTCGAGGGTATCCTGTGCCCAAAACTTACATGTACTGGTGGAAAATAACAAATCATACAATGTCGTATATTGAAGTACATTAACCTGAAATACCTCTGTCCCAAAGACACTATGTACAGTTTATACCAACACCGTATAGCAGCTGAAATACAAATTACATTCAACACAAAAGTCTCACGTAGTCTCAGAATTACAGCAAAAACAAGATACACAGTTACATTTCATATCCCATACCTTATACACAGTACGAAAACCTTACCCGCGCCTGTATAAACCCACGTCTACAATCACCGCAGACGAAGTCGCGGGTACCAGCTAGTTATTAATAAGGGGCACTATTTAAGGGGGTACACAAGGACATTATTAATTTAAAGATGCACTTCTGGGTATTATTTATTCTAGAGGGTTATATCATATATTTTATAGTTTGGCATTGTAGCAACATGGAGATTTATTGTAGTTAATGATAGTGTGGGTCGGGTGCCTGGAAAAGTGAGGAGCCAAAGATGTCTGTGTTGATATATTTATAGAGACATGTCACTGGTAGAAAAAGTGGCCATGGCAGTCTGGATGGAAAAGAAGGAAAATGTAGATGATTTCAGACAGAGACGTTAGCTGTAAGTCAATACTGTATTTGCCTAAATGGTCTGCAGAGCCTTATGTATTTACCACTATATATTGTCACCATATAAAGATAATATTGGTATACCTGAGTAATGGGCCATATGGATGTGTTTATTCCCCCTGTGCTCAACCCCTAGCTACAAGGTTGGACTGGCACATCGGGGAACCGGTGAATCTTCCCCCCCCATTGGACCCTGTGCCTTTAGAGGGCCCTACCGGACCCCTCTGCTTTTTTAATAGGCAGTGGAGTTGCAATAATGACCCCTATTGAGTTATCTCTACCTGCTCCTGGCCAGGGGTCCTCCTGTACAATGCGCATTATGTCATTGCAACGCACAGTGCCCAGAGCAGGAGTGTGGAGAGGTAAGTGATGCAGCCAGATTCTCCTCGGTTTTGCAATCCAGTTTTAATAACCGGATCACAAAAACAGGGAGTAGTGGCGCCACCGACCCTTTTCTGGTACTAGTAGAGCAAAAAGTCACTGACTTCCTGCTCTACCACTCACAGACCTGTAGGCCACAAGTAGGCCTTGTAAGCCTGTGGCCTACAAGCTAAGCTCCAATACTTAGCTGTATGCAATAGGGGGGACTGACCTAATACTGACCTAATGCAGCAATAGGGGGACCCCCTCCACTATTCCCCCCCATACAGTGGCCCCCTTCACTACTGTGTTACCTATACTGTATGGGGGACTATTGATGGGGCCATTACATTGTGGGAGGGGAGTCAGTGATGGATGCCAACAGCTTGGGGACTTTAAAGGTTTTCTTTTTTTTAATTAGGTTGGGGGAGGTGCAATAACCCCCCAAAAAACAGAAAACAAATATAAACAAACAGAACTTCCTCTCCTGTCTCCAGTGTCTCCCAGCCCAGTTTGGTCTTGCATCTCTGTTGTTTTTTTTCAGCGGAAGTTCCCTCTGCACGTGACCACCTGTGAGGTCACGTGACCCCTGAAGCCAATCAGTAGCCAAATGGAAGGGACCTTGGACATCACAGCCAGTGAGGATAAAAGAAGACAGCGGAGCTGCAGGAATTAGTGGCGCTGGGAGGACAAGGGGGACAGGTAAGTATGGTTTTTTTTGTTTGTTTTTTCCACCTCCCCAGACTAATTATTATTAAAAAAAAATGCTGGACAACCTCTTCAAAATGTAGGGCATTAGGTAGTACATTAAAGGGTTTCCATTTAGTGGTATGGCTTTGGGTATTTTTGTCTATTTTTTTACTTACATATTTTGGAGAAGGCCAGGTTTAGATGAGTGCATAGAATTAATATGCTTAATAAAAAAAATAGATTAAGTAGTGAAAATTCTCTCTGTTCCCCAGTTGTGGAATGAAAACGGGAAAGACCCTGCTCACTTTTTATAAAGAGGATTTCATGTGAGATATATATATGACCAAAAATTCTTTGACCACCAGTATTCTGTACATATACAAGTGCAAGCTAGTATTGTATAAAAGGTCTAGTCTTAAACACAAAGCATAGATGTATTTCATTATGTCATACAGAGGGTCTAAATGAAAATAAAAAATAAAACTGTCCATATTAGACTGAGGTGTCCACAATGAAATGAACCTAGGGCCATTGCTCAACTTGTTCCTTCACTGAACATAGCAAAATTACAGACATGGTTTAGTAAAGAGTTGGCTTCTGGCATCCACATTGGGTTGTCAACTTGCCAGCCTTCCTTTGCATGAAATTGGCACCATCACATGTGTGATATCTACGTGACATGCTCACAGTGCTACAATTACACTGAAATATGAATATGTGAATTGAAGCCATGTGAGGGTTATATACTATCACTAATTTTCCTCCCATATTAATATATGATTTTTATAACAACATTTACCATTGGGTTTTTTTCATTCTTATTATTTTATATAACATTCCCTCTTACCTCTAAATGTACAATACAAACACACCTACGCAGCTACAAGTATTAAATATCTGGCAAACGTTTGGTTCAAAAGGTGAACCATTTGATACTAGCAGAATGATAGTCCTGAAAATAGTTTTGGCAAATGACTTTTTGGCTGGAGTAGTTCTATGTTTTTGTTCCAGACTATCCAGGGAATATTCTCAGCTGACTTCGATGGCCACATAAGGTCATCTCGAACACAAGAAAATTGCTCTTTATACTACCGAGCTATTATGAAAGCTGTACATTGCTGTACATTGTTTACAAACTATAAAGACATATAATAACTACTGATACTCATACAAGTAGTAGTATTAAAGGGAATATCACCAGAAAATAAACTCATTTTAAATCAAATTTTTAAAGTCATAAACATATGCTTTAAGAATTTCAGATTGTTATTGATAAAAAAATCTCCAAGTAGAAATCAATAACAGCATAGATAACATGCCTTGTGAAATATAAGCTCTGTTTAAATCCGCTGCTGTACTAGGAGACTCTGAACCTTGTAGCCTCCTATGCGTGGACTGGATGTCAGTTTCTGGATGTCAGTTAGACGTTTCATTTTTGAACCTTTACACTTGTTGTTGTAGCACAGCTGAGGATTCATTACTGTGTGTCAGTGTAGCCCAGGGGCGAGCAATTCATTTGCAACATAAGAAATTGGAATGGTTTTAGAGGGCTATGCAGCCATAATAAATTTAGCTCCATCCACTTTTACGTTGACTCTGCCCATTCTCATCTATTTTTCTATGTGCCTCCACACAGTATAATGCTCCCATAGCCACAGTCACCCTAACATTATATGCCCCCACATTATAATGTTCCCCTCCAATTGCCCCACCGTATTAAGTCCTTCTCCTCTTGCAGCAGTGTAAACCGGTGGAAACTAGAAGAGACATTAAAATGGGGCAGCTGGAGGGTACATTAAACAGTGGGGGTAATTGGAGGGGTACATTAAACTGGGGCAACTAGAGGCACAAAGCACATCTATGGATCAGAAAGAGATCCAGATGATTGCCACCTTTTATAATGGTATTGAAGGGGCGAAGAAGATCCTGGAAAAACACTGGAATTTAAAGATGTGCTTACCCCCAACCCCAGAACACTTTTTGGAAGAGGAGATCTTTTCAAGAACACGTGATTCATAGTAATTTTCACCCCCAAAACCACTGCTGCAGAACCACTGCATATTTTGCATGTATCGAAGAAATGAAATCTGCTGTGAAAATCTGTGGCATTTACACAACAAAGTAAACCTGCTGTGAATTAGAAAATTTGTAGCACCCTAGTTTTTCCATGTGGAAATTTTTTGTTACATGTGATGTTGTGAAAAAAAAAAACATATATAACCTGTACTGGTATTTACAATGATTTTGCAGGATAGAATCTGCACTTGAATTCTGCAGCAAGTCTGAACTCAAGCTTAAAGGTAAGTGTGCTTATGAAGTTATTGAATGACATACTAGAGAATGTCAAACTTAAAGCAATCATATGGGAGCACCTGCTCCGCTGCTGCACTTGAAGGTAAATAATATCTCGGCAGGCTTATATGTCCAGACAAACAGCTGAACTAGTCAACTAAAATTTCCCTGCTGTAGCAACTAATGTGCTTCTGCTTTTTAAATATTCACCTAAAGTGAAACGAGAAAGAAAGAAAAAAACAAGTACTAGCTTCACAACGTAGATCATACTTGAGAATCTTATACAATATTTAGAAAATTTATGTGAAGGCAATATGAGCAGTTCAACAGTAGTTGGGGTGGCCATGCTAATTTTGGTGAGACCATTCTCCTAGTGACATGCCATGCTCCACTTTTGGTGTGTGTCGCAACACTTTTGTGACATGACATGATGAATATGCGCTACGCCTATCAGCTGTCGCATAAAAACCTAATGAAGTGAATAGCATTGATTCGGCTTCCTGCACAGTTTTTGTAGCAGTTCATTGGGGCTTACAGGGGTTGTCCAGGAAACTCAGTACTTGGACACAAGGCCAGGTGCTTGTGCCAGTGGCAGTCCTCGCTGCATATGACCACAGAAGCCAATCAATGGCCTAAGATAAGGAGCAGGAGCTGTTTGGCCTCAGCAGTCACCTGTGGTGAGCACACTGACCTGTTACGTTCTATGGCCCATACACAAGACTGTGTATTTTCACGGTCTTTCATATGGGGCTGTGAGCAAAACTCAGGACAAGTCCTATTTATGCCCGTTTTGCAAACTGAAATCACTGGCCCTAATAAATGGAGCTGTGAAACCACGGGCGACATATGGATGACATCCTTGTAACTTCTGGGCCGCTCAGTCATAGCATGGCAATACTATGCATTGTAGTTCATTGCAGTGGGGATTTAAGATCCAAACTTCTGGTTCCCTTGTGGGACATGTAAAAAGGTGATAAAAACAAGCCACACACATAGTAAAAACCCCCCACAATAATAAACAAATAATAAAGTTAAAAAAACCCCACCTTAATAAAATGTATATAGTGCAAACAAAATAAAATAAACAAACATGTTAGGTATCCCCACATGCGCGTATGTCCCCACTATCCAAAAATAGCGTTATTTATTCCATACAGTAAATGCAGTAAAAAAAAAAAAGAAAAAAAGAAAAAGTATATCGCAATGTGAAAAATTAATGTATTTTGGTCACTTTGCTGTCCCCAAAAACAACAATAAAAAGTGATCAAAAAGTCATACATGGCAAACATTAGTACCAATAAACAGTACAACTTGTCTCGCAGATAAAGAGCCTTGAAATAGTTAATGGTCAACAGTACAGTAAAAAAACAGTTATAGACATCAGAATGTGGTGACACCCGGAAAAAAGTTCATTGTGATGTTTTATTTGTAAAAACGGTAAAACGCAATACAAAATGATATAAATATGATATTATTGTAATCATAATGACCTGCCTGACAAAGCAGCCATGTCATTTTTTAATGCAGAGTGAATATTGGAAAAACAAAACGCAAGAAGATGTGATAAAATTGTGTTATTTCACATGGACCCCAAAACATGTAAATAAAAGCGAATCAAAACATTACATGTACCCCAAAAAGGTGGCAAAAGAAAACTTGTCATGCAGAAAATAAGCCCTCACTTAGCTATATGGACAGAAAAATAAAAAAGTTAGACATTTTGGGAGGGGGGGGGGGGCTATATAAAAAAAAGTCACTGAGCATTAACATACAAACTACCCTGTGTCCTTAAAGTGTTAAAAGAGTTGTCCAGGAAAAACACTCATGCTTGTCACCTGTGACGCCCAGGTCCTGAGCACTCACATGCAGTGTGGACTTCCTTCGGAACAAGCCCTGGGGTGCGTGCTGAAGGACTGGATAGTGGCCTGGGACACTGGAGCACCAGGGACAGGTGAGTATGTTTTTTTTTTTAATCTTTCACTGTCTTTGGCTTCCACAAAAAAAAAAAAAATTTCCCGGACATCTCCTTTAACCCTTAAGTACGATCATGATTTTTATCATAATAATTAGAGATGAGCGAGTAGTACTCGATCGAGTAGGTGTTCGATCGAATACTACGGTATTCGAAATACTCGTACTCGATCAAGTACTACTAGCTGTTCGAAGTTAAGATTCGATACAGAACCAGCGTTGATTGGCAGAATGCTATACATTGCTAATCAACGCTGGTTCTTCTCTTACCTTTAGAAGTCTTCTCCCTACGCAGCGTCCTTGCGGCGTCTTCCAGCTCTGAATTCACTCTGCCAGGCATTGGGCCTGGGCAGAGCCGACTGCGCATGTCCGCTTGTAGTGCGGGCATGCGCAGTCGGCTCTGCCCAGGCCCGATGCCTAGCAGAGTGAATTCAAGGCCGGAAGAGGACGTGGGGACGCTGCGCAGGGAGAAGAATCCAGCCCGACCCTCACTCATGGACTTGGTAAGTAGAATTTGATCGAATGTTGCCTACCCCTGAAACGAGCATTTCCCCCCATAGACTATAATGGGGTTCAAAACCCGTTTGAACAGTCGAACAGTGTGCGGCTGTTTGAATTGGATTTCGAACCCCGAACATTTTAGTGTTCGCTCATCTCTAGCAGTCCACTGCAAAATAGTTCTGCGGTAAAGACTGCATCAGCTACGCACAAATTTTACAGCAGTGCCTTTCATCACCATTGTTTCCGTAGGTATAATAGACATGCTCCGATTTCTAAAAATGCAGCGTTTTTGTAAATGACAGCGTCTCCACTGCATGTATATTTCTGCAATGTGTGGATGGGATTCGCTTAATTTGACACTTTGCAGAGACTGTAAAATGCGTCGGATTTTGCTGCAGTTTTTACACCACGTGGTGCCCCGGCCTAAAAGTATAAAGCTATTCTCAAAGTAAGCGGCCTAGGGGAGGTTAGCTAACGCGTATTCATTTTCCCTTCGGAAGGCTCACTGGGAATTTTCATGGTGGTATACATTGCCAGTCTGCCCCTGAATGCAAATTTTGATGCTGATTTCATCTTTTAGTATAAAAAAAAATCTGATATCTGAATTAAAATCCACTAGATTTTGGCAGCATATGGATCTGCTGTGGATTTTTGTTGCAGAATCAACCTAGAAAATCTACAATAAATCTGCCAGTTGTGAACACGCTATTCAGGAGCTATTCAGCATTTTTCCTTTGCTGTAGGCCACAGGTTTTATTGCAGTTTTTTACCTCCACTTTTTCACCTCCCTTCACACATTGTTTTTTTGGCAAAAAATCATGCAAATTGCATCAAAAAACCACAACGTGTAAATTCAGGTGGTGGAGGGTATAGGGGGCTGACTGACCCTCAACCCACAGGCCCCATAGCAACTGCACAGTCTGCATCCATTGAAGATTCACGAGAGAAAGGTGTTTGTTGTGATTTTAATGTCTAGAGTGACAGAAGTGACATGTTTATATATATTGTGCCCCTTTTCAGTCCTTGCTTTGGGTTTATATTTGCTGAAAAACAACTCATAAGACAGACTGTGACAGGAATAAGTCATATGGCAGTCATAAACAATAAATCCATAAAGCAGAAGAGATTATATGGGTTTATGAGTAGTAACACAGGATATCTGAGCTGACAGGAACTCACTATTTATAACCATCATATGTTACCATAACAACTCCTGTATCTGATACTGTATAAAGACATTAAAAAAGCTCTGGTGCAAATTGCCCAGTCTTGTACCCATAAACACCAATAACAATGCTCTTCGGATTATTACCAATAGACGTAGAGGACCTGAATTTATAAGGAAGGTTCTGTTACCTGTGCATGTTATTCTTTGTCATCTCTACCAACAGGCTCAATAGAAAACGCGCCCTCAAAGAAAGGCCACAATTCACTAGAATCCCATCTACTTTGTAGGCAGTGGCGTAACTAGCAATGGCGGGGCCCCGTGGCGAACCTTTGACATGCCCCCCCCCCTGACATCGAAAACCCCGACCAACGCCGAAAACCCCGCACGACCCCACCCCCCGCATTCCTACGCACACTATTACGCTCCATAGTGGCCCCTGCACACATTATTATACCCCATAGTGGCCCCTGCACACATTATTATACCCCATAGTGGCCCCTGCACACAGTATTATACCCCATAGTGGCCCCTGCACACAGTATTATACCCCATAGTGGCCCCTGCACACATTATTATACCCCATAGTGGCCCCTGCACACATTATTATACCCCATAGTGGCCCCTGCACACATTATTATACCCCATAGTGGCCCCTGCACACATTATTATACCCCATAGTGGCCCCTGCACACAGTATTATACCCCATAGTGGCCCCTGCACACAGTATTATACCCCATAGTGGCCCCTGCACACAGTATTATACCCCATAGTGGCCCCTGCACACATTATTATACCCCATAGTGGCCCCTGCACACATTATTATACCCCATAGTGGCCCCTGCACACAGTATTATACCCCATAGTGGTCCCTGCACACAGTATTATACCCCATAGTGGCCCCTGCACACAGTATTATACCCCATAGTGGCCCCTGCACACAGTATTATACCCCATAGTGGCCCCTGCACACATTATTATATCCCATAGTGGCCCCTGCACACATTATTATACCCCATAGTGGCCCCTGCACACACTATTATGCACCATAGTGGCCCCTGCACACAGTATTATCCCCCATAGCGGCCCTACACACAGTATTATGCCCCATTGTGGCCCCTACACACAGTATTATCCCCATTGTGGCCCCTTCACCCACTATTATGCCCCGTTGTGGACACCCATTAACAATTATTATACTCTGGGGTCTTTTCAGACCTCAGAGTATAATAATCGGAGACCCGGGGGAAGAACAACATAAAAAAAACCAAAACACTGTAACTTACCTGTCTCCCGACTCCCCGCTGGCGGCCATCTTCAATGACGTCAGTGACGTCATGTGACTGGGAGCCTGCGTCGCGACGCATAAGGACGCAGGCCCCGATCATGTGATGTCTGAGACGTCACACAAGTAGGCCGAAGCCTGCGCGGAGCCTGGAGAGGTAAGTAACACAGTTTTTTATGTTCAGTTACCTCTCCTGCACTTCCGATCATTATACTCGGGGGTCCGAAAAGACCCCCAAGTATAATAGTGCTTGTGGGGCCCGCAGTGTCACTTACCGATCCCGGCCCCTGCCAGGATCGGTAAGTATATAGGACCCGTTAGCGGCTGGAGTAACTCCAGCCGGTAACGGCCTATTAAAAAAAACAAAAAAAAACGCAGCGGTAGCGGCTGCCACCGGGCCCCTAATGCCCCGGGCCCTGTGGCAGCTGCTACTGCTGCTACCACGGTAGTTACGCCACTGTTTGTAGGGACTGTAAAACGCAATGGCCTAACCGCAACAAGGGGCCCCAGCCTCAGTCACAGCTGTTTTCTGGTATGAGTTATAATAAATGTGTTCAGCTGAGGAGTCTCCAGCTTCACCCACATTCGTAGAAATTGGAGAGCGAGGCACAGAATGGGGAAAGTGGTACATCTTTGGTGCAAGAAAGGGCTGAATGACAAAAATCTGCCCCAATAATACCCATATATGTCAGAAAAATGGTGTACATGGGTTGATAAATTCTCCCCATACTTAGGGCAGTTCACACTGAGTTTTTTACAGGCGGATTTTGACGCAGAATCCACCTCAAAATCCTCCCGCAAAAAGGCCTCCCATTCATTTCACTGGGAAGCCCTTGCTTTTTTTTCCCACTAGTGATTTTTTTCAGCCAGAGAGAAAAAGAAGCGACATGCCCTATATTGGCACGGATTCCAAGGCTGAGTCATCCACGGTGTTCACGGCTTGAGACTCACTCCTGATTATGCCCATTCATTCGGGCCTAATCAGTAGCGGGATGAAAAGGAACTGCATCGGCTCCTGTCGCGGCTAGCTGCGTGGAGAATTCACATGGTGGAAAAGGTTTCCGCCATGTGAACATATCCTTAATGTTCAGCATTCCATGCAACCGAATAGAAGACGGGCCTGAGAAGGATAAAGGATAGGTAAATGGGGAGTATAATATACACAGTCCAGTTACTTTAATGTGACCACATGTCAAAATCCAGAATAACCACCTTTTGCAGAGCAGACCGCTGTGAGACATACAGGAAGAGAGGGGATGTTGTGATGATGTTCACTGGGATGTTGAGCCATGCCGACTTCAGTGCTGTGTCCAGCTGCGCTAGGTTACGCAGCTGAGCATTCAACCCAATCGAGGTGGTCCCATAGATTCTCGATTGGGTTCAAGTCCAGGGAATTTGCTGGCCATGGGAGTACGGTAAACTGATCCTGGTGCTCCTCGAACCACGCATGTACACTGCGAGCTTTATGACACATCGCATTGTCCTGCTGGTAGATGCCATCATCCAGAGGAAAAACTATTTGCATGTAGAGGTGAACATGGTCTGCAAGGATAGATCCATCGTGCCTTCCACAATGATGAGTGTACCCAGATGGCTGATGACTCGTGCCTTCTGCAATTGGTTATTTAACGTTGATGTCAAAAGTAGGCGGTGTTCACATTAATGCGACTGGACTGTGTATATCATATCATATGATTAATTTGGGGCAGCAGCAGGATGGAGAGTTTGTGTAGGTGAGGCCAATGTGGGTGCATATAAAAATTGAGGAGCCAGGGGCAACACAGTTAGTGGTTAGCACTGCAGCCTTGCAGCGCTGAAGCCCTGGGGCTCACAATCTACATTTTAAAAGAAATTGAGGAGCCAAAGATGTCTATGTTGCAAACTTTACAGACACAAGTCACAGCTGGTAGAAGTAGTATGGTGGTCCAGAAGAAAGAGAAGGGAAATGTGAACGATTAGTCAGAGACGTCGCCTGTAAGCATCTACATTTTTCCTGCACTGTATTCACTCAGATGGTCTGCAGAGCCCTTTGTAGAGCCAATATCTACTACTATATGGTCACTGTATGGTGGTAATATTGAGGGGCCCACTCTGATACTTTGGCCCTCCCTGTGATTAACCCCTAGCTACTTCTCTGGCAACAAATAGGTCTGACATAAAGCAGTTACTATTGCATTGACTTAAAATCAACAGTAGACCTTCTCATGTGTGGTGGATTTATTGCCACCTACAATTACAGGCAGAATGGAAGAAACCTTGAGAAATAAGTTTCAGGATCTGCTTCTTATCAGTAAAATCTGTTGAGAAGATACCCCCCCCCCCCAGTCATTGATAGGCCTCGAAGTTCATAGTGCTATACATTCCCAAAGAAAAGGCATTGATGTGAAAGAACAAAACATTTCCATTTCCGACTACTCAGGACTCACTAACAGTTATTGAGCCTTTAGGTTTTTTATTGTTGTGTATTCCATAGTATGTGTAAATAAGTTGTTAACATGACTGTTCAGTTTTCTGATATCATAGCCATTTTGGCCAATCTTATGGTGGATTATGTGTTGGTGGGGTTGTAATAATACTCAGCTGGAGTCCTTACCCACGTCGCTTCTATTGTGACCATCTTCTTCAGAACGGATTGCATTTGCAGACAGTGGTGAGTGATAAGCAGGGCATCAAATCAAATCAAATCAAAAATGCTTTACTGGCACGTCCGAATAGGTATTTGGCATTGCCAAAGCTAGTAAAGCTGGAGGGGGGGGGGGGGAGTTGGGTTGGGTGGGTGGTGGGTATGGGGGGGTGGTTTGGGTTATAACAGTCCATGGAGTCTCATCTTCCTCCTCCATTTACTTTCATTCATAATATGCTTTATAATAAGAGAAAACATACTTGCAAACTCCCCTGGAAGTTCCGAGAGGCACCAAAAAAAGGGGACTCCCAGAAGAGTTGGGAGTTGGAACAACAGAGTCCTACTGGAACCTACCAGAAAGCAGACTGCATGGGCGGCTTATGTCCCAAACCCTTAAACAAAGTTGGGAATGAAGTGTATAAAGGGTATATATGCATGTGTCCTCTATTCACTAGTAAATGGGGGTGTTATGATTAGAATTGCACTTTTATTGCTGTTGTATTTATATTAGGATTATTGCTTCTTGTCTGCACCCCAGGTGCCATACTGTGTAGCATACTTGCTAGTTATATGTTATTAGTGAATAGTCTTGTACTAACATTGGCTACACGGCCTTAGCATATAACCAGTTTATAATTTTATCAAGCTTCTTTATTCATAGACTCGTCATTCTTTTTTCTATTTCAGTATTTTAACTATTAATGTATTAGAAATGACTAACAGAGATAAGTAAACATTACTGTAGTAGAAATGGATATAAAATGCTAGCATGTGTCCGAGCTCATCTTCATTATTACATTAACAGGCGTACTTACATCAGGAAACAAGCTGATGCTCTATTTCATAGAAAGCTTAGGAGAGAAAATAACAAGTGGCAATGAATCAGGAATGTTAATGTAGATAGAATATGAGAGTACACAGTGGTTCACCTAGGACATTGTGCTCACTGCCCCATTATATAGTGCACATCATTTTGATATAAAAATATCAAGAGGAGTTACACCAGACCTTATTTTTAGATGCCTCTTTTCCCTACCCAACTGCAGAAAATCATCTGACCAGAATTTACTTACATTTTCTCTTTTCCCTTCAAAACCCCCCCCCCCCCCCCCCCCAAGTAAGAAACTCCTATAGCACACCTGAACCTTAAACACCTTGAGGCTTACTTCACACGGAGTTAACGCACGCGCATTCTGACACGTATACAGGTGTCAGAATGTGAGCGCTCAAAACAGATCCCATTCATTTCAATGTATCGGCTTACGGGCGCTACACATTGAAATCAGTGGGAGGCTTTTAGCCTTCACACGAAGTAACGCTCGCATTTTGCCACAAATTAAACATGTAAAAATACACGTGTAAAATGTGGTAAGTAGAGATGAGCGAGTACTGTTCGTATCAGCCGATCCGAACAGCACGCACGCATTGGAATGAATGAAAGCACCTGGTACTTCCGCTTTGACGCCGGCCGGTCGCTTAACCCCCCGCGTGCCGGCTACGTCCATTCATTTCAATGCGTGCGTGCTGTTCGGATCGGCTGATCCGAACAGTACTCGCTCATCTCTAGTGGTAAGCTATTGAGTTCAATGGCTTTTTTTTTTTTTTTTTTTTTTTTTTTTTAGTATAACGCGAGTAACTTTGCTCCCACAAAATTACACGCGCAAAATTACGTGCGTTATACGATGGTAAGCCAACACATTGAAATGAATGGGATCTGTTTTGAGCACTCACATTCTGACACGTGTATACATGTCAGAATGCGCACGCGTTAACTCCGTGTGAACTAAGCCTGACAGTCACAACTCTGTTTTATTATGTCTGCTATATCCTCATTAGAGATTGGCAAATAGGTTTATACTGAGCGGGGTTTGACTCGAATATTCCAAACCGTTAGTTTCTTTTATGAGACACAACAAACGTAAACAATTTGTCTTGGATGAACTAAAATGGCAGCCGTATTATAATAAGTGGAGGCGGTCTGGCGTTCTCCTGTTGAGATCAATTCTGCTAAGATCAATGCTGAGGCCTGTGAATGGGCTTCAGTGGAGATACAGGCACGCTGAGTGTCATGATGTCATGAAGCTTGGTGTGCCCATGTAACTTCTAGTGGCTCAGTCACGGGCTTTTGCCATGACCCCGGGCTGATGAGGCAGAAGAGAGTGGGACATCACCAGGAGAGTGCCGTACACCACAAGAAGGACCATAGAGGTAATGAAAGGTGACTATGAATGTTTTTTTTTTTTTTTTTTTTTTTTGTTTTTTTTTACACCTTGCCTGAGCCTCTACCAATTATACTCTGAAGTTTGAAGAGTAAAATAATGTAACTTTTCACTTTCACATAACTTTAGCAGGGTTTGTCTTAGAGAACTAGAAATTGGAACCCTAAAAATCCGCCACAATAATAGCCATATATGTCAGAATACTGGTGTACATGGGTTGATAAATCCTCTCCACCGGTATTCTACACTATAAGCCAATTTAATGTGTGGTTTGTACCTGTTTTTTTTTTATGTAGATTGTGAGCCCCATATAGGGATCACAATGTACATTTTTTTTTCCTATCAGTATGTCTTTGTAGAATGGGAGGAAATCCACACAAACAAAATTCGACCCAAAACGAATCCGGGACCTGAGCTGCCAAACTCTATACTAATCATGAGAGATTTGCCCATCTTTAAACCCCACTTCATGACAGACACTGCCACTATTTTCCAACCACAAATACTTGAGCTTTTGTATCTGTCACTCTTCTCACACAAAACAGATTCTGAGAAATCTGTAGTCAATCCTGTGAACCAATGTGATGAAAAAACTGATACAAACTTGCAGCACTGCAGAGCGGAGTTGGAAGCAAAACCCCTTCAAAGAAGATCTGATCTCATGTCCTCATCGATATGTGGTATTACATAGTGCTAGAAAGCCAACACTGCGCTGAGTTCTTACCCAGTATCCGCCTCAGTGCTAGAGATATTGGAGTTGTTGGCAGAAGGGCGGGCCTTACAGCATCATCGCTTAGTTGTGAGGCGAGCTCCCCTGACAGTACAAGTCTATGGAAGAGCACTGTCAGGATAAGGATGTTCCTCACAGCCCAGCGATGGCACTAGGCCATAAAGTCTGCCTTCTGACAGTGGGGAGATATTGGTGCTGAAATTATTGGCACCGATATCTCCAGCACCAGGGCGCATACAGGAAAGCCGCACACTGTTGGGTTTCTAGCAGTATTTACCACAGTATTTATATATATCGCACATCGATGAGGACATGAAAGTTTCTTTCTAAAGAAGCAGTTCTCAACTTCAAGTGTGCACTCACTTTTGTAAAACAGGAGTACCTTGCTTTTTCATATCTTCTCTATCTTAAAAAAGCCCAAACAATTACTTAACAATTTTAATTGTCTTCTCTGTCCACAGATGCTGCGGACTTTTCCATTGGTCAAACAGAAAATCGAAAGCATTAAAGAAATTTCAATCTATGGTCCCTGTAACCCCTTACACAGCTTTTTACTGCCCTTCCCCATAATCTGGCGCTTCACCTTACTACCTGTGTACTTGATCTTACTGATGTGTTTACAAAAATGATCGGCCTGAGGTCTCCTCAAGGAAGATGAACCCCTGTTTGTGTAACACACTGTAGAATACTCCCTAAAGTCCTCCACAAAGTATACTGCTACAATAATTTCCCTCACAAGTATAATGCCTCCTTAGTGGTCCCAACAAAGTATAATGCCCCTTTAGTTTCTTCCCATAAAGTATAATATTCCTTTAACCTCTCCCATAAAATATAACACACCCTTATAATCGTCCATACAGTATAATGACGTTTTAAGGCCTACACACAGTATAATGTCCTTTTAGTGCCCCCAACAAGTATAAAGCACCCTTAGTGAACGCCACACAAAATAATTAGCCTTTAGAGGACCCCACACAGTCTAAATTCTTGATAGTGGCCACACAGTTAAATGCCCATTTAATGGCCTCCACACAGAAATTGAGTTAAAAAATTAAAAAACAATACAAACCTCACCTGGTTCCCACACAGCAAATCTCCTTCATCTGTGCTGTTTCTGGCCTGGAGTGGCAAACTCAATGGCATCATTCTATTGTGCATGCCCACGTCAAACCACACACAGTAATGTTCCAAGGGTGAATTGTTGAGCTGGGACATTTTGGTTCCCTGCTTCTCCATTGTATTCCACTTTATCTGTGTATTCAGTTGAAGTTGGGATATGCTGGCTGCTGCCTGTGATGGTAGAGAGGGGTCTCCCCACTTCCATGAAGCCTGGTGCAGGTGCACCATATGCCCTATGTCAGGGGTAGGCAACCTTTTTTGTTCAGCGTTTCTACCTACACTAGTTATATAGCACAGACCACAACATAGAGGTGGAGCCATATTGTGCTTCCAGTCATGTGCATTTACCACTATTTGCCTTATACACCTGTACTTTTTCAGGAAAAGGAACCCATTGAAGTCAATGGGAGGCATTATTTTTTTCAGCGCTGCTATTCCACACCAAATTCCTCACCATTTTCCTCCGTGTGAATGGACCCTTACTCCAAAGTGAGAGCATTAGTCCCTGGGGACTGGATTTAGCTACAGCTGCATCTGGTTACACAGTGTATCACCACCCAAAAAGAAACACCCTGAGGCTGAGGCCCCACTTTGTGGAAACACAGCTTTTTTTGTTGCAGATACTGCTGCTTTTTTTGAGCCAAAGCCAGGAGTGTATTGAGAAGAAGAGAGACATAAAAGAAGCTTCCTAGATATTTCTCATTCCTTTTGTAGCCACTCTTGGCTTTGGCTCAGAAAAACCACAGCAAAATCTACAACAAAAACACTGCATTTCCGCAACGTGGGGCCTCAGCCTTAGGCCTCATGCACACAAACGACATGAAGGTAGTTTTTCACTGACCTATACATTAAGGATAAGGCTAAGGCCCCACATTGCGGAAACATAGCTGTAGTTGCAGATTTTGCTGCATCTTTTTTTGTTGTTGCAGATTTTGTTGCGTTTTTTGAGCCAAAGCTAGGAATGGAATGAGCAGAAGGTAGGGGTGTAAGTCCTTACTATATATTGCCCTTTCCTTTTGTAGACATTCTTGGCTCTGGGACAAAGAAAAATGCAATAAAATCTAGAACAAAAAAGCTGTGTTTTTTCAATCTGGGGCCTCAGCCTCAAAATGACTTGACAGTTCTGCAAATACAGACAAATATAGGGGACCTGCTCCATTATTTGCAGCTCTTCAATTCTGCGCGGACATACAGCTGCAAAAACAGCGGCTCAGTGTATGGGCCCATTGAAATATAATAGTCCATATGTATATCCACAGTTGTGGATAAAACATACAGCCAAGTGCATTACAATTTAGCAACTCCATGTTTCTCATATTAATAGCAGTTAACCCTATAGTGTCCCTCACATTAACCCGCGTGTGCTGTACATAAAGATTACTGATATGTGAGACATATGGGGATAATAAGTTATCTTCATTATTAAGGTCCTTTATTACCTCCAAATGTCTCACATATCAGTAACCCTTATGTGAAGCACAAAGGGGTTAATGTGAGGGACATTATGGGGTTAATTGTTATTAATGTGAGGCACATGGAGTTAATACAACTAAATTAATAACCCCAAATGCATGAGACCAATAGAAATAGTAAGACCAGCATATACCTGGTGTTTTTTTACTTTCACTTTGTTGAATGGATCCTACTCCTTCTCTTCCTTTCTTTACAGGATGTACATGGCAGGTCTCATCACTGTAGCAGGCAGGGTTCTAGTTTAAACAATTCTGTCTGTGCGTAACCATTAAAGGGATCCTATCACTCAGAAACGATTTGTTCTAAGTACTACGTTGGAATAGCCTTAAGAAAGGCTATTCATCTCCTACCTTTCGTCTTCTCCGCGCCACCGTTTGCCTACAATCCTGTTTTTTCCCAGTATGCAAATTAGCTCTCTCGCAGCACTGGGGGCGGGCCCCAGCACTCAAACAGCACTGGGGGAGTCCCCAATGCTGTGAGAGAACTCTCTCCAGCACCGCCTCCATCTTCATCAGTAGCATCCTCTTCAGCTTCTTCTTCTGGCGATGGCCTGTAACTCTTGGGCCTTGGGCAGAGCAGACTGCGCAAGCCCACAGGCCAAGAGAAAATGGCCGCTTGCACATTATTGTATTCCGATGTGGAAATTAGAAAAAATTGTGCCTGAGTGATAGGATCACATCACAATTTGGAGAGCGCTGCTCTAGGGGCAAAAATTCTGATCTAGAACAGTGCTATAAAATCCATAAGCAAAAGCAAAATGGAAAGTAAGCCACTTAAAGAGGACCTTTCACCATTTTGCCCACAGGCAGTTCTATATACTGCCGGAAAGCTAACAGTTCGCTGAGTTCAGCGCACTGTCGGCTTTCCCGATCTGGGCCCGGTGTGAAGAGCTTACAGTCCGGTACCGTAGCTCTTCTATGGTCAGAAGGGCATTTCTGACTGTTAGCCAGAGACATCCTTCTTCACTTCACAGCCAATCACGCTGTGCTGAGAGAGCCGGGAGGAACGCCCCCTCCCTCTGCTCGCAGTACTCGTCCATAGACGAGTATTATCAGGGAGTGAGGGGGCGTTCCTCCCGGCTCTCACAGCACAGCGCGGTTGGCTGTGCTGTGAAGAAGGACGTCTCTGGCTAACAGTCAGAAACGCCCTTCTGACCATAGAAGAGCTACGGTACCGGACCGTAAGCTCTTCACACCGGGCCCACATCGGGAAAGCAGACAGTGCGCTGAACTCAGCTTTCCGGCAGTATATAGAACTGCCTGTGGGCAAAATGGTGAAAGGTCCTCTTTAAAATTAGAGATGAGCGAGTATATTCAATCGAATACCTCCGCCGCATAGCTCCTGGTGCCAGGGAAGGTGGGAGGGGCAGTAAAAATTTGATGCCCTATAAGTGTTTTTGCACTGGGAGCTATGAGGCGGAGGTATTCGATCGAATATACTCGCTCATCTCTAGTAAAAATGGCTTACTTTCCATTTTGTATGTAAGAGAAAGTCAGTATGTGTCCTTGTATATTGAATGCACATTTCAGTGGGGGATGTCTCACGTGAAGAATAACAAGCATCTTAAATTAGCTGTTCCATACAGTTGTCAAGTGCAGGTTATTTGATTCTCCCTTGAGGGATCATGGAAAGTATGGTAGTGGTATTTCCTACCTGAAAAGATCAATTCAAGTGCAATTGCAAGGTGAGTATTCCAGTTCCAAGAATTAACCTTGAGACTAATCTGTTTCCCAGAGCTCTAGTCTCTTTCTGCTGAAATTCATGTTGGCAATTAATACTGGACAGAAAGTTAATCCCTTCCCCCCTCGAGCGCTGAGTTGATGGCCAGGATGAAGGACGTCAGTGGCCTTGAGTTTCTGACTGCTACCCTCAACAGGCTGTATGGTCTCACTGGGACACCTACTGTATAACACATAGGATCTGATCTCCTACTACCTTCGTTTCCCCTTCGTTTCCCCTCCCCCTCTCCTCCCCTGTTTTTTCTCCCCCTTGTAGTGTCACCCCCTTCCTGTATAATGTTTTGGCTGTGTTATGCCTGTATTACTATAGTCTTCCTATAGGTGGACCCTTGATGGCATTGTACATGTTAGGCCAATGTCGATATGTGTACTTCTTTTCTTGGTTTGCCTTTCTTTTGTGTTATCGCTACTGATTTGCCTTTTTTGTAAAATTTTCCATAAAAATTACAGTTAAAATAAAAATACTGGACATAAACTTCATCAATAAGAAACATTCAATTACATTTCTTTTAATTGAGTGATGAATAATCTTTCAAAAACTACTGAGGCGATTAACATATAAAAGGTATGTGTGGAATAGCCTTTCTAAGGGTGCATTCACACAGAGCAAAATAGTGCTGAATTTGGTGTGAAAACCGCATCAGATTCAGCGCTGGAAAAATAAGCCTCCCATTGACTTCAATGGGTTCCTTTTTCTGCTAGCAGAAAAAGGCTATGCAAGTATGTGCTTAATTAAAAATGACTTTTCATAATGATAGAGACCCTTTAAGCCATCATATGTCTCTGTGAACTGAAAAATAAAAATTTATGGTGTTTGGAAGGTGGGAGGTTAAAATGACAATTGTAAAGTGCCTGCAGAAGTAAGAAATTAAAAATAACATATGTATTACTTGACCAAAAAACATAATGCACCCAGATAAAAATATCGGATTGATGCAAAACTTACCCTGTTTCCCTGAAAATAAGACATCCCCCAAAAGTAAGGCATGGGGGGAGGTTTTGTTAAATTGCTTAATATAAGGCACCCCCCGAAAAGAAGACATCCCCAAAAACACTGCAGCCGGCAGAACACTATGCACGATGTTCCGTGTGCACAGGTATGCCAGCTGCTGCCTCTTCTGTGATACCACTGTTGCTGCTGCTGTAAGATGAAAGCATCGTATGCTGCGGGGAGTCCACTCTCCCAGCTCATCCCACAGCAGCCGGAACAGTGGTATCACAGCAGAGGAGGCAGCCAGCTTTCCTGTGCACACGGAGCACAGCGTTCAGCCGGCTGCAATGCCCACTAAGTGAGGCTCTCCGGCAGAACCGCCGGAAGCCTCGCTAATCTCTGCTAAGCCCCGCCAACCACTTCTACCACCGTGACCAACAGCAGCACCAGCGCTGCTATGAAGATAGGGAAGGCAACTAGCATACCTCCCCCCCCCACCACCTCTTGCACCACCTACAACCGGCAGTCATGCCGGCACTCCGTCATGTCTCAGGCAGATATGTATATGATTATAGGTGTGGTTGGATCAAACACTGGGTGTTGCCACAAGAGGTGTAAAGAGCTGTTCACACTGCTGAAAACGTAGAAGAATTGAATGGGCCAAATCAATGGATCTAAGGGTAAGTTCTCATAGGGTATTTTGAAATCAATGGAAGTCGGTCAGTTCTTTTTTACAGGAGCCGTTTGTTCCGGCTTCGAGAAAAAAGAAGTAGCATGCTCATTCTTTCAGGCGGATTCGCCTCGCAACATCCACCTGAAGACACTCCCTCCCGACTAGGCCCATTCATTTGGGCCTAATCCAGAGCGGAGTGCCTCAGGTTCCGGACCAAAAAACCCTTTGTGAACTTACCCTAAGTCCCTAGTCATGGACTCTGTGGCAAGATTGCACAAGATGCTTATTTTTGAGCGTCCAGCTGTGATCTCTGCCTTCTATTGAAAACAATCCACCCCCAAATCAACATCAAATTCCTATGCGTGAATGACCCCTAAAACTGCTTAACCCACTGACCTATTAGCGACCTTTCAGGCCATTCTGATATACCTGTTAGGAGGTGTTGAGACCATTGGTCACATGAAGGCATACGCACACACGCACGCACACACGCAGACACACACACACACACACACACACACACACAAACACACAGCTCAGCAAGGCGCACACTGACCATCAGTAGATAGCTGGGGCGTAACCACCAGGGTAGAAGTGGTAGTGGCTGCTACAGGGCCCAGGACATGAGGGGGCTACTGCTGCGTTTTTTTTTTTTTTTTAATAGGCCATTACCAGCTGGAGTAACTCCAGCTGGTAACAGGCCATATTTACATACCGATCCTAGTTCCTGCCCATGGCCGCCTGAGCTTCTTCTTCTGAAATTATTCTTCTTATTCTGATAAGACCCCAGAGTACAATAATTGTACATGGGGCATAATACTGTGTACAAGGGCCACTATATGGCGTAATATTGTGTGTGTAAGGGCCACTATGGGAAATAATAGTGTGCGCAGGTGCCACTTTTGGACAATAATAGTGTGTGCAAGGGCCACTATGGGGCAATAATAGTGTGTGCAGGGGCCACTATGGGGCAATAATAGTTTGAGTAGGGGCCACTATGGGGCATAATATTGTGTGCAGGAGCCACTATGGGGCATAATAGTGCATTCAGGAATGCGGGGGAGGAGGTGGGGGTCAGTCAGGGTCTTCGACCATGTCAAAAGTTCGCCACGGGGCCCCGCCATTCCTATTTACACCACTGGTAGACAGTATTGTCTGATCCACTGACAAGCAGGAGCAGATCCCACAGTTTCTTTCTCCACCATCTAGACACGTGGCATCTTCATTATACAGCTCTGTGCCTGATCAAGCATTTACAGGCACTTAGTAGAAGGAATCATGCTGTTCTCTTATGTGTCTTACCATCCAGTCATTGTTCAGCCTTCACTTACAGTGAACACTTTCCTCCAGAACAAGAAGCCTGGACTGCTACGGATATATTCTTCTTATGCTCCTGTCTCTGACCCAGTTGTATTCGACATGGAACCTTTATTAGTTAAATTGTAAAAAAAACCAAAAAACATCTTTAATAAATACTATATTAAATCTTCCAATGGCTAAAATGCTTAGAACAAATCCAGTATTTTACACATTGTACTCCTGAAATACAAGAAGCTAACAGAAAAAAATTGAGACGTCTCAGAGTAAGTTCACCCTCTTGAAGAAATAGCATGACAAGGATCAGAAGTCAACTGGGCAGCACGGAAGGCTATACCAAAGTATAATTGTCTTTACAAATAGTGTAGAATCTGATATCTGAGACATAGCACCTGCTCTCACAACCACTAGCAGGCTGTGCAGAGGGTTATGGGAGTCCTGCAATCTCAGCATAATTTTTGGAGCTGCTAAGGACAGTGTTTACTGTCAGACAGAGTGAATGTCGCTCAATCCAGTAACATAAGGACAAGGAAGCACAAACTAAAATAGCAATGTTACTGTAAACTGAAAGTACAAGCTTATTGTTCCAGTCATATTGCCAGTGGGTTACTGGATACCAGGATAACAGAAAGCAGTCCAAGAAAATATAATACAGCAAAGTTTTACTATATATAGTCATTGTTTTTATAGACTTTAAAGGGAGTATGTCACCAGGGTGAAGGATATTAAACCAGTAACAAAGTTAGGCTGAGGCCCCATGTTGTGGAAACGCAGATTTTTTTTTGTTGCAGATTTTGATGCAGTTTTTTTGAGCCAAAGCCAGGAGTGGATTGAGCACAATATAGAATTATATGTTCTCCATACATATTCTCCATTCGTTTTGTGGCCATTTTTGGCTTTGGCTCAAAAAAATGCAACAAAAACAATTGTGGTTCCACAACGTAGGCCCTCAGCCTTAAACAGGTCATGCTCTCCTGAATGTTACAACCTTTTCCCCATGAAAATTAATCTTTCTGTTGGCAAGATATTAATTTATTTCACAATAGGCAAATGAGCTGCCTGGAGCACCAACGGTAGCTCTTTTGCTCCAAATTGCTATACCCCATTCTGCTCTAATACGTTGTCCTTCCTGCTCCCTTCTTTCAAGAGGACCTTTCACCACCTCTAGCAATTCAAGTTCTCAGCTTTTGTTAGGGTATACTCACAAGGTGGAATTTGTTGGGGATTTAGAGGCAGATTCCTCCCCCAATGGGAGGCAGAGATCACAGCAGGAAAAATAAGCGTCCTGCTCGATCTTGCTGCAGATTCCGCAACTCGAGATTCCTTTGGGCCCATGCAAACATGCCTAAAGTGACAGATGCCCTATATAAATGTAGTGAACACCTTACACACTTATTGGCCAGTTTATTATGAGGACTTAAATGCAGAATAAACACTTTACATAAAATGTACTATTTGTTATAACAAGAATCCAATTGTAAGAAAATGTATACCATCTATTAGACTTATACTTTGATCCCTGAACTATAGAGTATAGAATACAAAATTTTTCATTTCAACAAATACAAGTTATACTAATGGTCTACTGGTATATGTATACCCACTTCAGGCTACAGAAACATCTAATTTATAAATGAAGGTTATTTCTCTTCAAACATAGATCCCATGTGTGGCAAGTTGGTGCAAGTAGACACTTTACTTGTTGCACAGGAAGGGTTAAAGTACTATCTCAAGTGCGCATGCGCGTGAGAAGGTATATACTCAAGTCATTTTAACTGGTTTAACTGGACAGCAGCTAGGAAGAAGATAGGCCAGATACATCGGTGGCTCTACTGTGGCCATCACCACAGATAAGTGTGGTGTTGGCCACAGTAGAGCTGCTATATTTTTCCCATCCTGGTGGCCTTGGCGATTGCCCACCCAGGGGCCCACTTACATCAAAATACATATTCCTGCTTCCTTACTATGACTTTACACTTGGCTGGACATGTCCACATACAGTATGCAGGTCATGAGATGAGAAGCTTTTTCCAATATGATATCACAAAGAGATATCTTATCTTTCCTGAATATGTGGGGCCACCCATTAATTATACTGTGAGCTGCAGCTTGTCAATGGCATTGTAGGCATGCTCTGATATTGTATTCAGTTGCTGTTGAGAAATTTAAATCCTTAACCAAATTAGAACTAAGTTAAAGGAAGAGGAAGGAGTATGCTGCCTCCATACATAGTTAGACACTATTCATGTTAAAATACAACATCTCAATCCTGTTCCCCCATATCTGCCATTCAAAGGCCTCCCCATACATATTATAGGTCAGCCAATGCCACCAATATTGGCGATCTCTAGGGGAGTTGAATATCACCAGGAAAGTTACAGACCTTGAATCAGAAACTTTATGCACTGATAAGGCTGCAGACAAGGAAGGTTTTATTTCTTATGTAATGCAATTGCATTTATATGTTAAACCTGTTTCAGAACCTTTAATTAAAGGAAACAGATTTGTGTAATGAAATTCTAGTGTAGTATTAAGCTGGTGACTCTCAGAATATTGTGCTATATTTAGCTGCTCAAGTCTGAACCAGGCTTTGCATTAAAAGCAGTTTAATCCAGCCTTTCATCACCATGTGTTTGAAAGCACTTGGCTATGTCTCTGTGCAGGGCAAAGAGGAAAATACACGCTCTATTCTACTGACCAAACATAGGCCCTGAAAGATCAGAAATGGTTTCATGTTAAAGGATGTACAAGTGTCATGTGATGTTCCTGGCCTTGTCCAAAGTCACTAAACAATTAATGGTCCGTATCCAGTAAGTAAAGACGCTATATTGGCATCAGATAACAGCTCTTATGCTTATTCCTTTAATAGGTTGTATTGATCATATTGTAACATTATTAGGACTGCTATAAGAAAGAAAAGTAACCAATTAGACATAAAGTAATGTAACAAAGGAAAAAAGGAAAAATAAGTAACAGAGACTGGGAAGACTGGGAAAAGGAATAATGAAAATTATATAAAGAGTAACTAAACTTTTAAACAACTTACCGCACTTTCTAGATATGTGGTGCTATTGTGGGAGAGTTCTCTAACCCAATTTGATGGACAGAACCCAGTGGAGTAACTAAAGTCGTGTGGAGATACCACTACAGCATCATAACCGTCACTATCAAGAATACGCTGTAAGGAGGCGGTAGGGGGCCCCAGACAAAGTTTGCACTGTGACCCCCTACCGCCTCCTTACAGTGTATTCTTGATAGTGATGGTTATGATGCTGTAGCGGTATTTCCACTCTATGCTTGTTAAGCTGAGGTCTTCAATAAGATGACTAAAACTGTGCTACCTCACAGGCCATATAATTGTCCCATTAACTTGTTGTCTTGTTCTACTCTTCTAAAATGGTGAGCTTATCCACGGTCCCTTCCTGAAACCTAGAAGAACCCAAAGAGAGATTTCACCAGAAGACATAATGGCTAAGCAGGGTTCCAGGAGTTTGTCAACGAGATCTTCTGTGATCTACTCTGTGTCTGATATGATGATTCTCTAGAAACACGTTTCTGCATAACTGCATGTACTATGGAAGAATAGGCTTTGTCAATCTTGAAAAATGTTTCGTTAAATAATATCCTTTCCCTTCCTGAGTTATGTGATCAGTCTGAAAAAGTCCAAAACTTGTCTGTAGTCTTGTACTCGTCCAAAGGCCTAAGAGGCATCCAGTGGTTCTTAGGTTTTGCCACTTATTTTCATCAATTTATCCCATATTTCGCTGCGCTCACTGCTCCTATTTGTGGACACCAGTGACTAGCCATCACAGGCCTATACTGCTTTCCAGTCCATAAAAAAAAGCCTTCGTCTATCTTGTATTACTCTAAAGCCATGAGGCAGCTAAGTCTGGTTTGGATGCATCTCATATGTGGCTTCTTCTCCAATGCATTTTTCTCCTCCACAGCAAATTAAGCTATTGGACAATGCAAGGATCTTGCAATCAGACTGGCACTGGAGAAATCTGTTTGAAGCTGCTTGTCATCCAATGCTTATCTATGCCAAGCACAAAATCTAAACCTATTTACAAATTGCCCAGCACTTAAATCCTCACCAAACCAGGTTGTCTCTCTCTTTGCCCACTTTAACTTCATTATCCACTTTCATTCCAAAGAGATAAACATCAAGGTGGATTCTCTCAGTTTCCTTTGATTCTTCTAACCAAGTCAACGAGTCTCAGCATATTATTGAATCTCCTAATATCATGTCTATTCTCACCATTCTGCTTAAGGATATTCCTCCACGAAAGACTACTACCAAAAAGAAAAATATATCAATCAGGGAGAGGGAAGTCAATAATTGTTCTGGAGTCCCATAAGACTTTAAACTTAATTGCCAGAAACTTTTAGCGGCATATGCTTTCCTGTGATTTGGCAAAATACTCAATCGTAACAAGGCCCAAGCAGCTTCCGCTATGAAGATAAGTACTGATCAGAAACATAGGCTACCGAGGCCACACGGTGGCTCAGTGGTTCGCACTGCAGATCTGCAGCACTGGGATCCTGGTGTTCAAATTCCACCAAGGGCAAAAAAACCATCTGCAAGGAGTTTGTATGTTCTCCCCGTGTTTGCATGGATTTCCATCCTATATTCCAAAAAGATATACTGATAGGGAAAAATGTACATTGTGAGCCCTATGTGGGCTCACAATCTACATAAAACAAACATAGGTTACCTCGACACTTCGTCCCAGGAAACAAAGTTTGGCTGTCCTCTAAGGATTGCCAGTAACATCCAGGCAACTCCTACTGCTAATGACCTAGTGGTCTACTGCAGTGAATTCTAGATCTCTGTATTGCGTTAAAGGGTGAATAAAGGGGGATCACTTAGACAACACCCGCAGGAGTAGCCCAAAGTCAAACCAGTATCGTGACACAGTGGGTCCACACCCTCTGCACTAGTGTTTGGTCATTCTAGTTATGTTAATATAACATGGTTGCACATGACCTAACTCATACTTTTAAGCAATCCAATTATATTTAAAGGGGTAGGCCACTTTCAGACCAATATTGACAAACAAATGTACAATAAAAAGATATACGATTTTCCAATATACTTTCTGTATCAATTCCTCACGCTTCTCTAGATCTCTGCTTGCTGTCCTTCATTCTCTTACTTCTAGAGCAGGGGTAGGCAACCTTCGGCACTCCAGCTGTTGTAAAACTACAACTCCCAGCATGCATACTTGCTCTGCTGTTCTTGGATCTCCCATGGAAGTGAATGGAGCATGTTGGGAGTTGCAGTTTCACAACAGCTGGAGTGCCGGAGGTTACTGACCCCTGTTCTAGAGGATAAAACTCTGACCATGATCATATGATTTACAGTCCATGGTCATGTGATTTACAGTCCATGGTCATGTGATAAGTACACAGGTGCCGCTCGTTATAGTCACAGCACAGTAATCAGATCTGCCTGGTAATCAGTTGTGCACCTGTGTGCTCATCACATGACCATGGACCGTACATCACATGACCATGGTCAGAGTTTTATCCTCTAGACGTAACAGAATGAAGGACAGCAAGCCAAAATCTAGAAAACCGTGAGGAATTGATACAGAAAGTATATTGGACAATTGTATATATTTTTATTGTACATTTGTTTGTCAATATTGGTCTGAAAGTGGCCAACCCCTTTAAATACTTCTTAAAGAAATAAAGACAACACAACAAGTCTGATTGTGGATAAATTATGGCCGCTTTGTTTGTTGAGGGTTACCAAGGGGTTAAAATTAAAATCATATTCCAATAAAATTTATTAAAAATTAATCTATAAAACACTAAAATAAATAACCACTTTAAAATTCACAAAAACCAATATCAAATAAACCTCAACTCAAGCATACTTTTAATAACTGCAGTCCTCCCTGCAAAAGCAGGGAGGCTTGAAACCCCTACCAATAAAACAAAACGACAAGTATTAAAAAGTTCAAAAAATAAGGGGGGAGGGTGGGCTTCTTCTTTCTTCCTCTTCGTCCAGCTGATCCAGATGACTGACACAGGGATCAGCTGGCACCCCTTTTTATATCCAAATTTCCTGCCATCAGTGAACAGCTGTCCAATCAGCTGAGATTTTCGTTGCTGGGCGGACATCATAGAAACATCTGGAACCTTCAAGAACATCTGGAAGCTCGCTCGTGCTCACACAGCTGATCTCGCTTAACCTCTCCAGGTAAGCACCATTTTTTGAATGACCTCATAAAATAGGGGGAAACAGAAAAAGAGCTGAACCATTTAAAAAAAATTAATAACTTTATTAAAACCAAAAAACTTCAATAAGTATATTTATAAATAAAATTAACCATTCGCAGTTCAGTGCCACCATGTGACCCCAGCTGCTATACAGCTCTTTGGGGGCTTTTCATTGTATCCATATGATAGCCATATAATCACTTTCAGCTCCATGATATTATTGTCTTTTCTATCTACACATATAAAGGTATCAAAATTGTGAAAGTGACTACAGTAAAAATGAATATATAAGGCAAAGCAAGCTGTCCCATCTCCTGTAGTGTTGAAGATATATTTCATTCCATTGGTATAAATGACTCTCATTCTATGTTTAGCTGCCCGGATGTTACCTGAAACTAATGTGAAGTGAATCTTATTTCCATGACCCATTAAAATGATTCCTTTAACATTCACAGTATATAAAACCAATAAATGACCATATATATTACACATTCCAATATGTTACTAGATATTAAGTAAAGGAAAATTAACCACTGCTTCTGTATCAGCAAACTATATTTACTGCAGGCCCGATATTCATCCAATATTTACTCCAAAGACATACTGATGTTCTGGCTAATGCAAAGCACAACTGGGGAACTTTATTAAGACTGGTATTTCATACTCCACTCTTAGGCCTCGTTCACATCTGCGTTCATTATTCTGTTCGGGGAGTCAGCTTGGGGACTCCGAACGGAATACTGAACGCATTAAAAAGCGGTTAGCTAAGAAACCACATGGACCCCATAGACTGTAATGGGGTCTGTGTGTTTTCCGCGCAGTGTCCACAAGAATCATACAGAGAGAAAAGTACTGCAAGCACCACTTTTCTCTCCGCATGATTCGACAACACTTGTTAATGCGTTCAGTATTACGTTTGGGGGGTCCCCAAGTAGACTCCCTGAATGGAATACCTAACGCAGATGTGAACCAGCGCTTAATCTGAACTGTGCTGGAATATGATTTGCCAAATTTATTAGGCACATACCTCTTAGGGGGCGTTCACACCACCGTGGGTGTCTGACAGCAGTATCCGTAGCTAACTGTCCGTTTAAGATTTTAGCAACGAACACTAGCTGTCTCCATTACAATTTCCATTCATTTCAGTGGGATCCTGTAGTGTCCTTTAGTGTCTGTTTGTGTCCTTAAGAGTCTGTTAACACCCATGTCCGTTTTTTCAAGCAGACAAAAAAATCCTACATGCAGGACTTTTCTGTCCGTTTGAAAAAATGGACAGCAAGTGTCAGGTTTTTTTTTTTTTAACATTGAGGTTACTGGGCAATGGACAGTAACCGATAGCCATCAGTTACTGTTCTTTTGTGTCCGTTATGATAGCTGTCCTTTTTCTTTTTTTTTTTAACGGACACCTTCTGTGTAGACACCAACAGTAGTATGAAATCTAGTTTTTGCTTTGTCATATCTTGCTGGCCATGTTTCACAAAATGAAATAAATCTGATGAGTCCCTTACACTAAACTCCACAAACTTTTCTTGTCATTTGTGAAGTGGTGATAGAAGTGTAAGTGCAAAAAGTTGCTCATAATATGCAAAAAAAAAATGCCTTACATAAAAATTTTGGAACTTTTTTTTATGACAGAAAAGTGTCACAAAGTCCTTGATAAAATACTAATTATATCATTTTCATGCTTAAGGGTGAATTCACACTGAGTAAACGCTAGCTTATTCTGAACGTAAAACACGTTCAGAATAAGCGGCGTCTAAAGCAGCTCCATTCATTTCTATGGGAGCGGGGATACGAGCGCTCCCCATAGAAATGAATGGGCTGCTTCTTTCACTCCGTGCAGTCCCATTGAAGTGAATGGGGAGTGCCGGCGTGTACGCTCCGGCATGAGCAGAGCTTGCCGTATACGCCGGCACTTCCCATTCACTTCAATGGGACTGCACGGAGTGAAAGAAGCAGCCCATTCATTTCTATGGGGAGCGCTCGTATGCCGGCTCCCATAGAAATGAATGGAGCTGCTTTAGACGCCGCTTATTCTGAATGTGTTTTACGTTCAGAATAAGCTAGCGTTTACTCAGTGTGAATGCACCCTTATACTGTAAGAGGAAACCTATTGCAAGTGTGCCAAATACAATCCCCAAATCACAGTATTCTTTCTCTGCTCACTACAGGTTAGGCTGTACAAGAGCTCTGCACCTTGCTCGGTCTTACATGATCGTATTGGTTTTACGGTCTGCAAGTTACTGATTAGCAACACTACTAATAGAAATTGGACATTGCAGACCCCGTGTCCGGCTATATGCGCCCATAGAGTTCTATGGGCGAGTCTCTGCAGTACCATGAATTTACGGCTTTTGCGGACCTGCTGTATTCAGTGCGGACGTCGGTCACGGCACAGCACACCACAGATAAAATATCCAGTGGTGTAAGAAGCCGCACTGAATATAATGTGTCTGCAAATGGTCCGCAATTGAAAACCCGCAATTGCGGACCATTTGCGGACTTAAATTACGGTCCTGTAAGACCAGCTTAAGGCTGAGGCACCACATTGTGTTGCAGATTTCACAACAGAAACATAACCTGTACTGTCTGAGCAGACATTTTGGTGTAGTTTTCTGCAGAACTGAACATACTGCTCAGTATGCTCAGTTCTCCAGAGAACTACACCAAAATGGCCACTTGGACATGCACAGTATTGCATGTCCAAGTTGCAATTTTTGTGTAGTTCTCTGGAGAACTGCACTGGTAATGTCCGGGATGCTCCGTGGGGTTAATTAACATAAAGAAACAAAGCGGTTTTTAAAAAAAATCAGTGGGGACAACAGAAAAATTAAAGGTAGTAGTAGAATAGCCTTTATGAAGGTTATTTAAACATGTTTTTTAGCTCAAAAGCACTTTTTTCAATGATAGAATCCCTTTGTTGGGCCCTATGTTGTTGGGCCCCTAATCAATCTAATTATGGTGACCAATCTAAGGATAGGCCATTAGTTTTGATATCCCAGAACACACCTTTAAATGTAATCTGTCACAACACCATATCCACCTAGATACCGTATATACTCGAGTATAAGCCGACCCGAGTATAAGCCGAGGCCCCTAATTTTACCACAAAAAACTGGGAAAACTTATTGACTCGAGTATAAGCCTAGGGGGGAATGCAGCAGCTACTGGAAAATTTCAAAAATTAAAATGGTCGGAGTTTTTGGGTGCAGTAGTTGATGGGGATTGTCTGTCTGCCCCTTCCCTGAGCTTGAGGATTGTTTTTAATTCCCCCACTTGGAATTTAGTCTGGCTGAATATAGGGTATCTGCAGTGTTCCTATTAACCCCTTCCCAATGGAACAGGAGCACTGCAAATCCCCTATATTCAGTAGACCGGGCACTTTCAGACACAGGGATACCTAATGTGTATGTGTTTCATAGTAATTTTCTACATTTATATGTATTCTAGGGAAAGGAGGGATTTAGAACTTATATTTTTTTTTATTTTTATTAAATCTTTTTTTTTTTTTTGCACTATTTTATGGGAGATTCTATACATTAAAATTGTGGCTGGTCATATACTGACTCGAGTATAAGCAGAGGGGGGCTTTTTCAGCACAAAAACTGGGATGAAAAATTTGGCTTATACTCGAGTATATACGGTAGATAGATCAGGGTGACCTCAATCAAATGGTCTTTTACCCTTGTGAATTGGTGCCTCCATTGATGCAATATTAGTGCTTTAACTTGTGAGCTGTTTGCAGGAACAAGTGTGCCCCTTATCTCCTTGGGGGAACAGCAATGCCCCAGTTTCTCCAAAAAGCCAATTTACATATTGACAAAAAGAGTGATATCCAGCAACAGATTCACAAGGGGAAATGACAGTTTGATTCAGATGACCCTAGCCTATCTGTGGGGCTGGATCCATATGCTGGATTCTGGTAAATCTCCTTAATCAGGCAGTTCTCACATTTTAGAACGCACTCACCTCCGCGAAGCAGGTCTACTTCACCACACTCATATCTGCACTCTCTCGCAACCCCAAACAGCTATTCTCCACCTTCAACTCCCTCCTCCGTCCTCCTTGCCCTACTCCGACATCACTTATCTCAGCTGAAGACTTTGCCTCTTACTTCAAAACTAAAATTGACACCATCAGAGACAGTCTCACTCTATTCCCCCGACAACCTCTCTACCCAACTACTTGCTGCTCGTCATCCCTGACCTGTTTCTTCACTATCACTGATGAAAAACTCTCTTCCCTAATCTCCAAATCCCACCTCATCTCCTGCGCGCTTGACCCGATCCAGTCACATCTCATCCCCAAGCTCACTGAAATCATTACTCCGGCCCTAACTCATCTCTTCAACCTATCCCTAGCCAGTGGATCCTTCCCCTCTGCCATCAAACATGCCACTGTCACTTCTATACTTAAGAAACCGTCCCTCGACCCGTCCTCTCCAGCCAACTATTGTCCCATCTCACTGCTCCCATTCGCCTCAAAACTGCTTGAGCAACACGTCCACTCCGAACTCTCCTCCTATCTCTCGTCCAATCTGCTCTTTGACAGACTTCAGTCAGGCTTCAGACCCCGGCACTCCACTGAAGCTGCCCTAACAAAAGTCACCAATGACCTTCTAACCACCAAAGCCAAGCGCCATTACTCTGTAATCCTCCTCCTTGACCTCTCCTCTGCCTTTGACACAGTTGACCGCTCTCTCCTGTTAGAAATTCTCTCATCCCCTGGCATCTCAGACCTGGCCTTTTTCTGGTTCTCCTCATACCTCACTGACCGCACACTCAGCATCTCCCATTCACACACCACCTCCTCACCACGCCCTCTCTCCACTCCATAAGTGTCCCCCAAGGCTCCGTCCTAGGACCCCTCCTGTTCTCCATCTACACCCTTGGCCTGGGCCAACTCATAGAATCTCATGGTTTTCAATACCATTGCTATGCCAATGACACCCAAATATACATCTCTGGACCAGACATTACCTCCCCGCTGGCCAGAGTTCCAAATTGCTTAGCAGCTGTAGTCTCCTTCCTCTCCTCCCGCTTTCTCAAACTGAACATGGAGAAAGCAGAGTTCATCATTTTCACCCCACCCCATATGGCCCCTCCACCTGACCCATCTATCAAAGTTAACGGAACCCCACTTTCCTCAGTCCCACAGGCACGATGTCTTGGGGTTACCCTGGACTCCGACCTATCCTTCAAGTCACACGTTCAAACCCTCAACACCTCCTGCCGCCTCCAGCTCAAAAACATCCATCAAATCCGCTCCTTCCTCACCCCTGAAACTACCAAGATGCTCGTCCAGGCCCTCATAATCTCCCGCTTAGACTACTGCAACACCCTTCTGCATGGACTCCCAGCAAACACCCTCGCCCCCCTCCAGTCCACCTTAAACTGCACTGCCCGCTTAATTCACCTCACCCCCCGATCTTCATCGGCTGCTCCCCTCTGCCAGTTCCTCCACTGGCTACCTATAGCCCAGCTATTGAGTTCAAGCTATTAAAGTTAACATTCAAAGCAATACTCAACCTGGCCCCTCCATATATCTCTGAGCTAATCTCCCACTACCTGCCCACACATAACCTCAGATCCTCCAACGACCTCCTACTCCGCTCTGCTCTCATCCGCTCCTCACACAACCGCCTCCATGATTTCTCCAGTGCATCCCCCATACTCTGGAACTCCTTACCACGACACATAAGACTGACCCCCACAATCACAGGCTTCAAGAAGGCCCTGAAGACTCACCTATTCACCTATTCCTACAACCTCCAATAACACTATTACCACACCACCATCTGTACAGTCTCCCCCCTCTCCTTCTGTCTCTACCCCCTTCCCCCATAGATTGTAAGCCCTCGCGGGCAGGGCCCTCTACACCACCGTGCCAGTCGGTCACTGTTAGTATTACATCTACCTGTATATTTTTTGTATTGTATGTAACCCCCAAATGTAAAGCACCATGGAATTAATGGTGCTATATAAATAAACAATAATAATAACAATAATAATTTTTCATTTTTTTTGGGCAAAAGTAAACACACCTATACTTGGCATCATCCCCATGGCAGAATCGACCTCTAGCAGGCATCCTAGTGTGTTTGGATGTTTGTTACTCAATCATGCAAAAATGGCTAAGCCGATTTGGATGAAATTTGGAACATAGATAGTTTGTAACCTCGATTAACACATGGCTTTGCGACTGTTATGAATTTATGTTCATATAATATATTAAACTGCTGTTGCCAGCAGGACTTTCTCAGCTAACTCGAGATTGTTGATAAAGCTGCTCTGTCCATTGTGAAAAAGTATTTGCATATTATCTGATCTGCTCCAGGCAGCCCCTTTAATCCAAATTGGAAGTTTGCCAATTTTAAACATGCCGAGAAAAAGAAAATCTAATTTGTCACAAAAATCTAAAACCACAAGACCTATGAAGGTAGCCAGAAGTCAGAGACTTCTCCTCAAGCAGATTGAGCAAGCTAGACGTCAAGTAGCTCTTAGAGCAACCAAAATGCCGGAGCAGGAGGATCATCAGCGCTAAAAACACACTCATTATACGGTGTCCCATATAATGGAGTCACCATATGCTGACACATAACTTTTTTATATTTCTGTATACAGGTCTGCATTAGGTGTCTTTTTGTGCCTAGCACAGCCAGTAATAGCACCAAATGAATGAAAACCCTGGGACCCTTCAGTAGACTCCTTGCTAGCACAGTAATGGATTGTCAGTCCAGGATCTCAGGAAAATGGCATCTCTGGCAGCTTTGACATGGTCAACATCTCACTGATTACGGGCGTTGCTTTCTCCACCATATTTATTATTATTATTATTATTGTTTATTTATATAGCGCCATTAATTCCATGGTGCTTTACATTTGGGGGTTACATACAATACACAAAATATACAGGTACATATCATACTAACAGTGATCGGCTGGCACAGTGGGGTAGAGGGCCCTGCCCGCGAGGGCTTACAATCTATGAGGGAAGGGGGTAGAGACAAAAGGAGAAGGGGAGACTGTACAGATGGCGGTGCGGTGATAGTGTTATTGGAGGGTGTAGGCCTTCCTGAATAGGTGAGTCTTCAGGGCTTTCTTGAATCCTGTGATTGTGGGGGTCAGTCTTATGTGTCGTGGTAAGGAGTTCCAGAGTATGGGGGATGCACGGGAGAAGTCTTGGAGACGGTTGTGTGAGGAGCGGATGAGGGCAGAGCGGAGTAGGAGGTCGTTGGAGGATCTGAGGTTACGTGTGGGCAGGTAGCGGGAGATGAGGTCAGAGATATATGGAGGGGACAGGTTGTGGATGGCTTTGTATGTTAGCGTTAGTAGCTTGAACTTAATTCGCTGGGCTATGGGTAACCAGTGGAGGGACTGGCAGAGGGGAGCAGCCGATGAGGATCGGGGGTGAGGTGGATTAAGCGAGCAGCACAGTTTAGGGTGGACTGGAGGGGGGTGAGGGTGTTTGCCGGGAGTCCATGCAGAAGGGTGTTGCAGTAGTCTAAGCGGGAGATTATGAGGGCCTGGACGAGCATCTTGGTAGTTTCTGGGGTGAGGAAGGAGCGGATTCGGTAGATGTTCTTGAGCTGGAGGCGACAAGAGGTGTTGAGGGTTTGAATATGTGGTTTGAAGGATAAGTCGGAATCCAGGGTTACCCCAAGGCATCGGGCCTGTGGGACAGGGGTAAGTGGGGTTCCATTAACTTTGATAGATGGGTCAGGAGGAGGGGCCATACAGGATGGGCTGAAGATGATAAACTCTGTTTTCTCCATGTTGAGTTTGAGAAAGCGGGAGGAGAGGAAGGAGGCTACGGCCGCTAGACAATCTGGAATTCTGGCCAGCAGGGAGGTAATGTCTGGTCCAGAGATGTATATTTGGGTGTCGTCGGCATAGCAATGGTACTGAAAGCCATGAGATTCTATGAGTTGGCCCAGGCCAAGGGTGTAGATGGAGAACAGGAGGGGTCCTAGGACGGAGCCTTGGGGGACACCTACAGAGAGAGGGCGAGGTGAGGAGGTGGTGTGCGAATGGGAGACGCTGAATGTGCGGTCAGAGAGGTATGAGGAGATCCACGAAAGGGCCAAGTCTGAGATACCAAGGGATGAGAGAATTTCTAACAGGAGGGAGTGGTCAACTGTGTCAAAGGCAGAGGAGAGGTCGAGGAGGAGGAGGACAGAGTAATGGCACTTGGCTTTGGCGGTTAGCAGGTCATTAGTGACTTTTGTTAGGGACATCTGCTATAATAGTATGGTGAATGTCAGGAAAGGGTACGCCTGGGAACAATAACCCCTTACCTAAATCAGGTGCAAAGCAAAGGAAAGAATGGTGTCAGTAGTTCTAACAAAAACTGCACACAGAGAAGAAACTTGATACACTCAATGTACATCACCCAAACCGTCCACCAAATCACACAACATAATCAACTCCGCTATCTAACCCTCTTTAGTTAAAAACCACTGAATTAAGCAAGCCCCAGTAGTTAGTAGAAAACACTTCTCCCAGTTGGTTTCAGAGACTAGTAAACATTTATTAAGAAATTAGCCTCTGCCTGCAAATTGCTGCCATCAAAGGTTGGCATTTCGGCAGCTCTTAAGCTGTCCTGCTGCTGAACTTATTCCTCACGCTGTGCCTGTGATTGTTCTGGCATCTCAGCAGCTCGCTGGGAAGCCATATAATGAGCGTGTTGTTGACGTTGATAATCTGCCTGCTCCGGCAGTTCTCAAGCTGGCTTGCCGTTGAACTCATTTCTCGTGTTGTGCCCGTGATTGTTATGGCATCTCAGCAGCTCGCTGGGACACCATATAATGAGCGTGTTGTTGGCGTCAATGATCTGCCTGCTCTGGCGTTTCAGCAGCTATCAAGCTGGCCTGCTGTTGAACTCTTTCCTTGTGCTGTGCCGTGATTGTTCCAGCATGTCAGCAACTCGCTGGGACGCGATATAATGAGCGTGTTGTTGGCGCCGATGATCCCCCTCAGCTCTGCTTGAGGAGAACTCTGTGACTTCTGGCTACCTTCATAGCTGTCATTGTTTTAGAATTTTGCAACAAATTCGATTTTCTTTTTCCCAGCATGTTTAAAAGTAGCAAACTGTCAATTTGGATTAAAGGTGTTTTCCCCACCAGTGTTTCAGCATGTTGCCTGGAGCAGATCAGATAATATACAAATGCATGCACACAAAGGACTGAGGATTAGCTGCGTGTTTACATAGAGCGATAACAGACCTGGCTTTATCAGAAGCTGAGATAACCTGCTGCAAGAGCAGTTAAATAGAGTATGTGAAAATAAATTCATAATAGTTGTGAAGCCATGTCTTTTACTGGGATAAAAAGTAGACTATGTTTCAAGGTTAAAAGCTATCTATGTATAGACTTCTTTGTGCACAAAGCTGTGAATCCACGACCTGTAGACTGTAGTAGATAGTGATAGTGTAGATAGTGACTACTGACTACTGAAGTGTAAACATCTCCCAACATGAGCTCCTGACTTTCATCAAAGTAAAACCTTGTAATTGAGCTACCTGCAAGACGAAAACCAGGAAATATCGGCTCCATGGAAGACATAACTAAGCGAGACTAAAAACATCCCAAGAGAAAAATGAAATAAGAACAGAAAAAGGATTTTAAAATACAAGAGAAGATTCCTACAGACCTCAGACTGGCTGAATGCAACAGAGAACATCTGACTCCAGGATCCCACATCAGAGAAGGTAGGGCCATCACTTGGCTAATCCCATAAGCAAGTAGATTATCCCTCAGAAATAAGGAAATTGGGGACACCCTCAGATTTTGGGAACCTGGGAGATTATAATATGGATTTCTTAGATGAACTTAGTACGATCTCCATAGCCATGGATAAAACAGAGCTGAGAACAAGACCCCAGCACAGCAGGGGGTCAGGCATCCAGGAAGGTGTGAAAGTGGCCACAGAGAATGAGCCAACAGAAGACATTGACTGTAATGCGAAGAGCACTGTCTCTGTACACAGCGGGGGGCAGGCCACTCTACAGATTACATACCCTGATAACATGAGTCCTAGGGAAAACATTAATGCAAAGAAACAACTCCTCATAGCCCATGCTGAGACCCTGTTTGCTGACTACACATCAAACCAAAGAATGACCAACCTCATTATGCACACCGATCATATAAGAGCCTGGCAGCATGCAATATGTGACTGCTACAAGAGTACAACAACAGAAGAGGCAGCTACAGGCAAAATAACAATCAGAATAAAAAACCCACAAGGGGCCGGTGAAGTGATTCTCACAACAACCATTTTTACTAGTGGGACTTTAATGATTCAAGGAAAAGAAGATAGGCTTCTCCAGTGTATTGAAAAATTCCCAAAAATCAAGGATCAGGCACAACAAAAAAGAGGCACAGACACAGGACCACCCACTGACTCAGGTGAATTACCCGTGACATCCCCCAACACAAAAATCTCATCATCTGCCAGTACACAAGCCAGCAAGCCCTCCCCCGACTCCTCACACCTCTCACTAGAGTCCCTCACAGAGATTGTATCCCGGTTGGAGAGAGATTTTACTATCTATAAACACAATTATAATAGAAACTGTAATATCAACGAACTGTCCAGCACAAATGGCGACACAAAAGCCATTCACAAACTTATCCAGGAAATTACAAATCTGAGAGAAGAGATAGCAGCCTGCCAGCAAGAGAATGTCAAGCTGTGGCATACAATGACGCAATGCCTACAAGAAATCACAGAACTAAAGGAAGAGTTATCAGGCCTGAAACTACAGACACAAGAGATAAGATCTAAGCGGAAGGAAAACAGAACAGACCCTGATCAAGGTATCAATAAGCCAGAAATGCCTCACACATCACAAGAAAGTCCAGAACTGCCCATCACCCCAGACATAGAGCCAGAGCGAACCCAAACAACGAAAACTATAACAAAAACCTCAAACCCAGATATAGTCCTGATCATAGACTCCAATGGCAAGTACATTAATACAAGAAAGCTCTTCCCACGGCAAAGAGTCAAGAAAATCCACAGCCCAACCATTGAAAAAGCCAACACTGTCATTTGCAAGCCTTTCTTCACTACCCCGAAACACATTGTCATACACACAGGCACAGAAGATCTCTCTGACCAACACCAACAGATAGCGGGCCAACAGATAGCGGGCCAACTGGTCCAACTAGCAGAGAAAGCAAAGCAACAGTTCCCAGACTGTAGTATCATCCTGTCATCTCTGCTCCCACGAGAAGGCATCTCTGAAGACATCATCATGGGGATCAACAAAGAGCTAGCGACCAGAATCAGACAAACACCAGGCATCACCCTGGCACAACACCCCTCCATAGATAAGCGTCACCTATATGATGACAAACACCTCAATAAACATGGCGTCAGCCTCCTAGCGAAGGAATTCAAAGACTTAGTGCTCAACAGAGCCCCCGGGCCTAGACAACAAACAAGACAAAGAGTCCTGGAAATAATACCCGACAACCGCCAATATCCAAGACAAAACCCCCCAAAGATGCCACCTATCAAGAAAAAGCCAACCAGAGCAACCCAGAGCACCGACATAGAGACAATAAAGAGAATAGAGCATGCGGTCACTACAATGGCCACAACAGCAATGCACATAAACCAATACCTGCCAAACTGCAACCAACCAAGAATCCAGCCCGTCCTCTGCAGGACAGCTCATTACAAGGTTTACACACCGAAGATGAAATCACTAACTATTAGTAGTTGGAACATACAAGGGCTGAACGCCTCAGCCTTTGGATCTAAAGCAAAAGATCCAGACTTCATAGACAGACTAAAAAACATAGACATTCAAATCCTCCTAGAGACATGGACCCGGGCAAATGACGAGTCCCTAACACCCATGGGCTACAAGGAATTCTCAGTGCCCGCCCAGAAAAATAAGACCACCAAACATGGCCGCCACTCAGGAGGCATACTAATATGGTACAAGGAGGAGCTCAAAGAACACGTAAAAGCTACCAAACGTGGAACCAATCACATATGGATAAAAATAATCAGCTCCATCCTCAGCGGCCAGCAGGACATCTATCTCTGTGCAGTATATATGCCCCACCAGGGTCCCCCTACCACGACCCCGACACTTACGAGGTCCTACAAAGGGAAGCTGTCCACCTCCAACCCAAAGGCAGAGTACTAATATGCGGAGACCTGAATGCAAGGACAGGCACAGAGTTAGACTACCTGCCCCCTGACGACAACCCACATACGCACGGTAGTGAGATCCACCACCCAGAACCCACACAGACAAGAAGAAACAGCCAAGACAGAATTGTCAACAAGAGTGGGAGACAACTGCTGAACATGTGCCGAAGCCTAGGACTGTACATAATAAACGGACGTACCACAGGTGATCCCAGAGGACGCTTCACACTAAACTCTCAAGTGGGCAACAGCGTGGTGGACTATGCCATTACAGACGCAGACCTGTCAGACATTGAAGACTTCACAATCGCACCTGACTCCCATCTATCAGACCACAACCAGATCCTACTATACATGAGAACCATGAACAAAACACCCACACATGAGCCCCAACAGTCCGGCCTCTACAACCTACCAAGACATTTCAAATGGGCCAACCACCAGGCCATAGAATATAGCAACGCAACCAACCGACCCGAAATCAAGCCACTGCTCACAAACTTCCATACAAACACCTATCAGCCAGACCAACAGGGAGTCACCAGAGCTGTGAAGGATCTCAAGTACATCCTACAGACCACAGCAGAACTAGCAGGCCTGAAACGAACCAAACCAATAAGACAAACCAACAAACAGTCCCACAAATGGTTCGACAGCGACTGCAGAGCACTACGCCATACCCTAAGAACAGCCTCCAACCAAAAACACAGGGACCCCAACAACAAGGAGGTGAGGGAAGCCTACAACAATCTATGCAAGCAATACAAGGGCACCCTCAGAGAGAAGAAACAGAGATACCTCTCCCACAAAATAGAGCAACTAGAGGACTCCCTCCAGGACAGCTCATTCTGGGAGACCTGGCCCCACATGGGCACAAAGCCCAAGAAAAACTCTCTCCACATCCAAAATGGCAATATCTGGCTCAACTACTTCAGAGGTCTCTACAAAAACATCCCAGAAGAAGAACTAACTCCAGAACAGCAACAGATAATCACCAAACTGAGGGACATGGAGAAAGTCATCAAAGACTTCCAGAACCCTCTGGACTCACCAATCACCATAAAAGATATACAGGAAAGAATTGCCCTGCTGAAAGGCAAAAAGGCCAGTGGCCCTGACGGCATCCTACCAGAGATGATCAAATACAGCTCTCCAGCAATACACGCGGCACTGGCAAAGCTATTCACCCTCGTGCTCAATGCTGGACACTTCCCCGAAGACTGGAACAAAGGGCTCATAACCCCCATCTACAAGAATGGGGACCAATATGACCCCAACAACTACAGAGGGATCTGCGTCAGCAGCACGCTGGGGAAACTGTTCAACAGCATCATCAATAACAGAATCCTCACCTTCCTCACACAACACGGGGTCCTCAGCAAGAGCCAAGCAGGGTTCATGCCAAACCACCGCACCACAGACCATATCTACACCCTGCACAACCTCATCAAGACGCACGTCCACAACACCAGAAGAGGCAAGATATTCGCCTGCTTCGTGGACTTTAAGAAGGCGTTCGACTCAGTATGGCACCCAGGCCTACTCCTAAAACTCCTAGAGAGTGGAATAGGAGGAAGAACGTACGACGTCATCAAGAGCTCCTACACCGGAAACCAGTGCAGTGTGAAGGTGAATGGGAAAAGGACAGCATACTTCCAACAGGCCCGAGGGGTCAGACAAGGCTGTAGCCTGAGCCCAACGCTCTTCAACATCTACATCAATGAACTGGCTACAGCCCTGGAGGCCTCACCAACCCCAGGCCTCACCCTGAACAATCGAGAGGTGAAGTTCCTGCTATACGCCGACGACCTCCTACTCCTGGCCCCCACCGAGAAAGACCTCCAAGAAAGCCTGTCAGTGCTGGAAAAATTCAGCACCACATGGGCCCTACCCATCAACCAGAAGAAGACCAAAGTCATGGTATTTCAGAAGAAGGGCCACAATAAAGCCTCCACCACTCCACAATTCACACTGAACGGCTCCACACTGGAGAAAACCAACAGCTACACCTACCTGGGGCTGGAGCTCAGCCAATCAGGAAGCTTCAAAGCTGCAATAGAAACCCTGAAAGCAAAAGCCTGCAGAACCTCCTACGCCATCAGAAGACAACTGTACCACCTCAAACCACCGGTGAGGGTCTGGATGAAGATATTTGACGCAGTCATCTCCCCGATCCTTCTCTATGGCAGTGAGGTTTGGGGCCCAGCCACCTACCCAGACCAGTCAAAGTGGGATTCCAGCCCAACAGAGAACTTCCACCTGGAGTTCTGCAAATACCTGCTCCATGTCCATCGCAACACCACCAACATAGCCTGCAGGGCAGAGCTAGGCAGACTCCCCCTATGGCTCACCATACAGAAGAGGGCGCTAGCTTTCCAGGCACACATCCAGGTGAGCAAGCCCGACTCCTACCACCACCAAGCCTGGCTAAGCCACCCGAGCAAACCAGACATTCACCAACCAAACAACAGCCAACCACCAAACCAAAAACACCAACAGATGATAACCAAGGCCGAAATAAAGGCGACCACAGAGGCAAACAAAGAGCGGTACATCGAAGAATGGAGAAACGAAATAAATAACTCCAAGAAACTCACCGTGTACCAATCCCTACAAAGGGACTACACCATGGCCACCTACCTGGAGAGAATACGCCACCCCAAGCACAGACAGACCCTGAGCCGGTACAGACTGAGCGCCCACAACCTAGAGATAGAGACGGGGCGATACAGGCAGACGTACAAGCCACGGGAGAACAGACTGTGCCAGCACTGTGACCAGGGGGCCCTAGAAGACGAGACCCACTTCCTGCTACACTGCACCAAATACTCAGCTGTGAGGGCCGTCTACTACCAAAGACTGTCTGCCCACATCCCAGACTTCATATCTGCAGACGAGAAGAGGAAACTCTACATCCTACTGGGAGAAGAAGAGGCCACTGTGGAGATCGCTGCCCAATACGTGTCCAGCTGTCACCAAACAAGAGGAAGATGAGACTCCACGGACTGTTATATTTATCCCAATACACCCGCCCCGCCCCACCCCCACCTCCCCATATAGCAGTCACCAACGAAGAGGAAGATGAGACTCCATGGACTGTTATATTTATCCCAATACACCCGCCCCACCCCACCTCCACCTTCAATCCCACCCCCCCATATAGCGGTCACCAACGAAGAGGAAGATGAGACTCCATGGACTGTTATAACCCAAACCACCCACCCATACCCTCCACCCACCCAACCCAACTCCCCCCACCCACCCACTTTACTAGCTTTGGCAATGCCAAATACCTATTCGGAAGTGCCAATAAAGCATTTTTTGATTTGATTTGATTAGTGTTACTGTAGTGTGCAAGCAGCCTTACTGAGCAGCAATATTGGTCAGGCAAAAACTGCCTGATAGTAAGATTGTCATTATTACTTACTATACAGGGAGCTTTCATCACTGAAGCCCTACAATAGATAGTTGTGTAACTGAAAACCAATTTTACTCTTTTGTCCGTGAACTACTCATAAATTACACTGGAGGGAGGGGGGGAAGGGTTGCACTATGATGTTAATTGGGTGTAAATATTTTAGATGTTTGTGTAAGGGGCAGAAATTTAAATTTTTGATAAAAAAAATAGTTTAAAATATAGTTGTAATAGTTCATACTACATAATATGTATTGAATATGTATAATCAATAAAAATGTTGAAATGAAAAAAAAAATGGTTAAAATTAGTAAAATGCCAAAATAAGTAAAAATTTTAAGCATGCCTCCCAATAGCCCCAGATTCTGCGGGATATTCCCAGATTCGGGGTCCTGTCCCGCAGTCCCGGTCAGCGGGAGGTATGTCCCGGTTTTAACTTATCTGCGTCAGGAGTTAAATACATAGGTGAGTAAAGCAGGAGCTGTCACATCTCAGGTCCTGCTTTAACGCTGTGATCTGGCTCCTGGATGTGTAGGCGCAATGTGTTGAAGTCACTCACATCATGCCTACAACTCTGTAAGTGAGACTGTGGGTAGCGAGGGAAAGGTGAGTATCAGTGTTGTTGATGACGTCACTCACATCATGCCTACAACTCTGTAAGTAGGACTGCGGAGAGAGCTGCGGGTAGCAAGGGAAAGGTGAGTATCAGTGTTGTTTTGTGTTAAACATTGAGGGGGAACATAATGAAGGAGACCCATGAAACTAGGGGCAGATGGAGTGGAAAGAACGACATGAAACTGGAGCAGAGATGGAGGGGGGACATGAAACTGGGGGCAGAGATGGAGGGGGGGCCATGAAACTGGGGGCAGAGAAGTAGGAGGGCATGAAACTGGGGCAGAGATGGAGGGGGGTATGAAACTAGGGCAGAGATGGAAGGGGTTACATTAAACTGGGGCAGAGATGGAGGGGGACATGAAACTGGGGCAGAGATGGAGGGGGGAAATGAAACTGGGGCAGAGATGGAGGGGGGGGCATGAAACTGGGGCAGAGATGGAGGGGGGACATGAAACTGGGGCAAAGATGGAGGGAGACATGAAACTGTGGAAAGAGATGGAGTACAGGACATGAAACTGGGGGCAGATGGAGGGGGGACAAGAAACTAGGGGGCAGATGAAGAGGGGGACATGAAACTGGGTGATGGAGATGGACGGGGCATATAATTTATGGGTGACTGTAGGAGGATTATACTGTGTGGGGGCACATGAAAAATGAATGGGAGAATGGGCAGAGTCAACATAAAAGTGGGAGGAGCTAAATTTACCACGTCACGCATAGTGCGCCACACATTTTGTCCCTCTTAATGTACTTCAAAAGTTGGGAGGTATGTGTAAGTGGAAAAAAAAGATCTACTGTTGCACTCTGAAAATGTCAATTACAGTGTGACACTGAAAATTTTACTTTAGCCAGCATAACCAACCTTTTAACATATTTTCCGTGTGCGAAGCTGCGGGTATTCGACTAGTTTCATATATAAATTTTACTTGATAAACAGGTCTCTAATAGAAGAAACTAAGATATAACTTTTATTCACCAAAATATAAAAACACATAATGGACAAAAACAAAAAGACACATGTAAGATGCCTGCCTAGATCATGTTATTCTACTCACTAATTTTGCAACAGATTGTGTTTACAGCCAACCCCTAGGGGGTAATAATTAAAGGGGAATGATAGGGAAAAAGAAAATAAATTCATCTACCAGTCTCAAAACCCCCCCACTGACAAGGACTGAAAGTGTCTCATATTAAAGCTGCCCTTATACAGAGACATTATCTTCAGATTCTCTCCTATAAATATAGAGGATTTAAGACCTAGGTGTCTAGGGGCTCTATCATTGCCAAAACGTGTTTTGAGATACTAATATGCCTGAATAGCCTTTAAAATGGTGCTCGGGCATGCGTAGTAGCGCTCAGAATGGAGCGTTACTGCACATGCCTGGGATTTGAAGTGCAGAAGCGAGACTGGATAGAGGATTGAGGCGGTTACAGCAAGTGAGGAGGAGGGCATAACGGACCACAAGCAACAGAGGGGGCGTGAAAGATGTATGATGCAGGGTGGTGCTCGCTGGCCTTGGGGAATGCCCAAGCATCATTAGTATATCTGTTTTACCGATATTTAAGAAAAACAGGGGGGTCCAACATCTGCAAGGAGTTTGTATGTTCTCCCCGTGTTTGCATGGATTTCATCCCATTCTACAAAGACATACTTAAATGGGAAAAAAAAGTACATTGTGATCCCTATATGGGGCTCACAATCTACATTAAAAACAAACAAACAAAAAAAAAACAACAAACAAACAGGGGGGGGGGTGTCTTTTGAAAAACTACTGAATAGTCTTTTTAAAGGCTATTCAGACACATCAGTATCTCAAAACACGTTTTGGCAACAATAGAGCTCCTTTAAAGATTGTCATACCCTATCCCTATAAATAAGTTGTAGGGTAGCTCTCCCTAGTGTTCCTTAGCATCACCTATTGAAGCTTCCCTTATACAGAGACACAAGTGGAATTTTTTCCAAGCTTTGACATACTTTTCTATGTAAGATCCCTACAACTGTATTTTCCAGCAAGCCGTCATTGGAGCTACCAGTTTGTTCAAGCTCATTGTCACATTGGAAGGTATACTTTCAGCTTAGCTTTAATCCTCATAGTTGGTCTCAAAGTAATATGAGTATTAGTAAAATGCTCTATTGGGTTTTCACCATACATGTGTTTTGGCACTATGACCAAATAACTATTTTGACATTGGAATGTTACCTGTCTGTAGCCACCTGATGTGGTCGGGACATTGAAAACATCCAAGCAATCCATTGTATGCTGTTCCTGTAAAGATGGGTCTTGCTGTGCTACACAGGTTCCATATTTATTTCTATATGCATTATGAGAACAATGTAGAACAGCCTGTTTGGCAACGAATATACTGTTGGCCATCCCAGGTTGCCACCATAGACAGACAGGTATTCTATGAAAGACTAAGACTCACTTACTGATCTCCACTCACATCCACAGAAGGAGAAGCTCAGGCCGCCGTGAGCAGGAGCGAGAATTGGTAAGTAAATAGGGCCCGTTACCTGGTGGGGTTACTCCAGCAGGTAACGGCCTTTTTAAAAAGATATCAGGGGCCTGCTTGGCCCCCTAATGTCCTGTAGCAGCGGCTACCACTGCTACCCTGGTAGTTATGCCCCAGTTATGCCAGACGCATCTAAAACATTCCTTTTGAAGGCATCAGGTAACATTTTTACAACAAATAGTAAACCAAAAGAAAGGCCATTTTACCTAGGATCAGCAAAACAAATGAATACCAACCGCTGTAAAATGCCCTGCCCTCAGCCTACAAAAGAACCAATCATACTAGTTTGTTGCTTTCAAGCAGCACTTTTTTCTTCTCATTTTTTGTACGGAAACCACATGGACTCCATTATAGTCTATGGGGTCCGCAGGTTTCCTAAAGTAACCGCTTTTTTTCTGGATTAGGTTTCTATTTGGGGGGGTCCCCAAGCAGACTTCCCGAACGAAAACCTATGCACAGATATGATCCGGGCCTTAGTGTGAGGAAGTGTAGAACAATGTGATCAGATCAAGTGATAAGCCTGACTTAAAAGTTGAGTTTTCAGGGTACGTTTCAAATTGCCAAAGTTGGGTATAGATCTGATTATCTGGGTATAGCATTCCAGAAAACTTGTGCAGATTAAAGCCGTTGTCCGGGATTAATGGAAATCCCTACACTAATCTAAACACCTTCCCACTCTCTAAATAACATAATTAATCAAAAATGTATAGTTACCCATATCCCTAGGGCAGTCATGTGACCGCCCCAAGGACATTTTCTGATTAGCTGGTGGCAATCCGTTTCCCCATTTCTGGAAATAGATTGTCACTACTACTCCCCCTCCCCCCAATATACTTACCCTCCACACTTCTTCCTGTGAGACAGCTCCTCCTCCTCTTGTACTGATTCTGTCTGTGCGTGCTTCTCTCCATTTCTGACCGTGCGCACTGCTGCTGATAATTCACCTCTATGGCACATCCATACATGCGTGGTAGACATGGATTATCTCTGCAAAAAACAGAGCAGCAATGGAGAAGAGTGCACACAGACAGAATAAGTAGAGGAGGAGGAGCCGTGGAGGGAAAGTATATAATATGGGTCAGGGGTTGAGCTGAGTAGGTAGGGAAGGGTGGGATAGCTAGAAAGACAGGGAAGGGGTGTATGGGAGGGAGGAAGTGAGGAAGGAAGGGGGAGTAGGGTGAGAGGGGTTAGTGAGCAATTACATAGCAGGAAGGTGAAGCATGTAAACAAATGCAGGTGATATCAAGAGCTCCCAGAGACACCCAGAAATCACTCAAAAACACGGCTAAAGGTATAAGAGTGCATTTATTAACACATTAATATCACTAACAGACATTTAAAAAAAAACCCAAACAAAACAAAACATTTTTTGCCCAGAAAACCCCTTTAAGAAAAGCCTTGGAGACAGGAGTGGGATGTTCAGATAACATGAGATACAAGTTTATGGCCATATTGACTGAACGGAGAAGACGGTTAGGGTGGTAGATGGTGACAAGGGAGGAGATGTAGGAATGTGCAGCACTAGGGTGGGATTTGTGAGTGAGTGTGATCACTTTATATTGTATTCTGTGATGGATTGGCAACCAGTGCAGTGACTGACACAAGGCAGATGCGTCTGTGTATCGATTTGACAGAAAGATGAGCCTGGCTGCTGCATTCAGGACAGATTGTAGAGGGAAGAGTTTAATAAACGGGAGACCAATTAGAGAAATGCAACAGTCAAGACAAGAAGGAATAAGAGTAACAATGAGGGTTTATTTTAATTTCCACAGAAAAGGGCGAATTCTGGAAATGTTTTTGAAGTGCAGTTGACATGAGTGTGACACTTTTCTGTTAGATCTTCTCATGTGTTTAGCTATAAAAAACTGCAGCAAAATTTGCATGCCTATTTCCAGCACGACCGTATCTGGGCAGAGAACTACGGTCCATGTATACAACATATTTGCCAGTATGGCCATGGCTACTGTGTACTGAACTTAGTACACATATTATGTGAGTGAAGGACATTAGAACTGGGGTAAATATGAACTGTACAGCAACATAAACCACTATGGCTTCTTTGGTGAGCCTCAAAGTCAGCTCCAAATTCTTCCAAATGAACCAACCCTTACACTTCTCTTTTCTCATGGATCCACTTCTAGATTTGGCTTTAATAACTGCTGCACCAAAAGCTAGTTATTTCATGCAATTTTTGTGTTTAAATGATGCAGCCACATGTTCACATTGAACTGAAACATATTTTTTCACTTTTTGTGCATTTTTTTGGAAAAAGCTCAATGTGCTATGCTGTTTCAGTAGCTCCTGTTTACTTCTATGAGACTTACGAAAATAGCATTGAACATTCAGCTATTGTCATATCTCAGCCACCTCAAGAAGCAGAGAAATTAATATTCTGATTTCAACCAAGAAAGGCTGAGATGGCGATTCCCCCTTCAGTGTCTGCTGGGCACAACCAGATCCCATTTGGGTCCAAAGCTCCCATTTATTTGGCAACATGCATATGTGATATTTCTGCTCACACAACGGCAAACACACAGGGAATTTGCTGTTTTTTGTCCTTACTGCATAAATGTTCGATTTTTTTAGAAGATTAGATTAAAGTGTCATCCATAGGGGTCAATGAGAAGGGGCTGAACAATAATTGACCCAGATACATCAGACGCTGGAGTGGTCATTTGTGTACAGCACAGGGTTTCACAGCTCATATTAGAAGGTATGCAGTGCTGCGGCAGACTACCCCCTATAGCTTTACAAAGATCTTTTCAGGTCACACAAGAGGGTGGCAATGGTTTATAGGGGTAAATCCTACCGATAAGTTCTCTCACTATCAACTCTCTGCTATAAATTCCATCAATATTTTATGTTATTTTTTATTCCATATTAATACTTGGATCTTTCAGTCTTATTGACTAGTTTCTGTTTTCTCCCATGCTACTCCTCACCAGACCCTGATCTGTGTAAATAAACATATCCCTGTTGCTAGCTATAAACCTGTAATGTCAGGATTTTGTAGGAAAGCTGATACTTGGAATTATCACATGCCCCAACATTTCATGAGGCAAAGAGTGAAGGCTGAACATGCCCAGAGGGTGGATGGAAAGAAATGTCCCCTGTGCTGATGGTGGGACAAGCTATGTGTGGGACAATGCTGCACACTACAAAGGGATAAAGACATAAGGCACATGTCAGCCCCCTCATGTGTCACACTCTAAGTCAATGTCACTGAAACCGCTCTCAGGGTGACGTATGAATCCCATTCAGGAAAAGAAGAATTTCCCATCTGCATAGCCTTCATTTCTGGGGGTAGAGGCCGGGGCTGCAGCTCTCCTCAGCCGGTGCCACTCAGACTGACAGCCAGGCGCCTGGCATACACAGCAGCAGCCATGCAGTACACAGAGCCCTCCGACAGCCTGAAGAAGGGGGCACAGCCAGAGCCGGAGGCAGGGTATGTGGACATACCATTCACCCCAGAGAGGTTCACTGTCACCCTGAGCGCAGTGGGGAGGACGCCTGGCGTGCAGCCGGAGGAAGGGCACAGTGAACAGCCGCGCTGGAGTCCGGGGCAGTGCCCTACACCTGGCCAGCTACCAAGTACAGGGGGAAGATGTGAGGGCACCGCGTCCTACCCCTCCTCCTCCCGTGCCAGCGACTCTCCGTCCCCAGTTATCATGCACCAACAGGGTTGTGCCAACGACGAGGCGCACTACATCACCACCCACGAAATCCAGCTCTGTGAGGCTGATCAGGACCCGGACTATCCGGACTTTGGGCTGGCCCCGACAACATGGAGTGAGCCGGTGGACAGCGCCCCCTGCAGCTTCTTGGAATACGCCTCGTTTGACAGCCAGGGGGGCACCCCGACAGATGAAGACTGCAGCTACTACTTGAGCACTGCCAGTGATCCCAACCCCACAGACAGCCTAGGCAGCACCGAGCTGGTCAGCACCTTTTCAGACAGCGAGACATCCCCGAGCAGCAGCAGGAGCAGCACCAGAAACAGACTGGACGAGTCCACACCAGGGATCGCCAAGGGACAGATCCTCCTATCAATCAAAACTGCATCCAAGGCTATAAATGAGCCTAGCAACATCCAGAGCAACCAAAACAGCGCCCCTGCTGATGCCAAGCATGATCCAGACATGAGCTACTGCCTGTCCACAGCCACTGGGAGCAAAGCACTGCAGCAGCATCACCTGCACCCGTATACCCAGGCAACGGATGCCCACAGGCTAGTGGCCATACCGGCAAGACTCCAGGCTCGCAGCGGGGTCCATGCAGACATCTCCAGCGGAGCCTCCAGCGCTGTCAGCGAGCTGGACGATGCCGACAAGGAGGTGCGCAACCTGACCTCCAGAGCTTTCCGCAGCCTGGCCTACCCCTACTTTGAGGCCATCAACTTCAGCTCCAGCGAGTCCACCACATCCCTGTCTGACCAGAACATCGGGATCAACAGCTGGTCTACCTACCTGGACTGGAAAGGAGGGTCCTTCCTCTCCCAGAAAGCAGAGAAGACCCTGCATCAACACTCATCCACTACTTCCAACTTTGGGCTCAAGAAAGTAGGCAAGGATGCCAGCAAGGAGCAGCAGCAGGTGTATATGCAGGCCAACAAGTCCGAGACCAAGGCTTTCGAGCTGGTGGTCAGCGAGGTGGCCGAGAAGGGGGCAAATCCATCCTGCTCGTCTAAGCGCATCAAGTCTGGGTCCCGGGTCGTAACGTTGACCGAGACCCTAAATTTCAGCAGCAGTAATGTGAAAGCTAGTGCTGCCGGGAAGCAAGCCGGGACTGATCATGCTCCAGCCTCAGCTGGCACAGATGGAGTTACAGAGACACTGCCAAGAGACCGTGCTGCCCCGAGCCTGGAGGTGACCAAGCAGAACAGCAGCACTCTAGCAGAAGCCATGGAGGGCACTCACAAATCCAAGTATGCCTCAAAATTGCTGAAAAACATCATCTCCAAAAAAATGCAGCTGGAGCAAGAGTTCAAGATGGAAAGAGGTGAGCTGAGCGACACTTCTCACAAGGCTGCCCTTAAGGAGTGTGAAGGAGCCAAGGACAAGGGGCTGCAGAGGCAGAATTCCAAGTTCTCCGAGGCGGGCTCAGACTTCACCCTGGTCAGCAGTGAGGATCTGGGGGAGTTTTTCGAGTCCAAACCAGCGACCCCTAAAGATATGACTTCTTTAGATAAAGGAATGATGTCGCCTTTTGAGACCCAGCGAGAAGAAACCATCTGTGAGATGAAGAAAACCGCATCCGAGACCATGAAGGGCATCTTCCTTCGCAGTCAGAACAGTGCTTTCAGATCATGGAAAGAGAAGGAGATAGAAAAGATGGAGAAGAAGATCGAGGAGAATGTTGCAAAAGCAAGACGGATAAAGATCCCACTGGAAAGGGACTGGAGAGCAGAGCTAGGAGAGATCTCCTCGGTGCAGTCCACCAAGATGTCCCGGCTCTATGTCCCCGGCATTCAACACACCCCGAAAGAGAAGCAAGTGGAGAAGCAAGCGACCAAGTACTCCGTGTCCACCTATGCCCACCAGACCTGTTTCAGCCGCAATGAAAATGAAATCAAGAGCGAGAAACTGCATATCCTGGAGGCTTCAGTGAGCAGGATGACCCCCAGGATCACCCCCAGGCCCCAGGAGATTAAACTAAAACTGGGATTATCCACAGAGAATAAAGATAGCCCATTCAACATTGCCAAACTGCTTACCCCCAACCTAGCAGCCAGCGCTGCCAGCCTGTCCAAAGCTGCAGAAGACCTGAGGAACCAAGTGCCCTCCAGAGCTGATGTCCTGGAGAAGATGCCACAGTTCACGGTGAGGGACGTAAGAGAGGCCAAACCCAAAGCACAAGGGGCTATTCACCAGGTGAGGGACGTCAGGAAGCTGCTGAAAAGCTCCTACAGCCACGACACAGGTGAGGGCAGCGACAGGGGCAGTGTCATGTCCGACCACAGCAGCTCCGACCCCAAATCTAAGCCGAGCCCGGTGTCTAAGATCTCCTCGTCCTTGTCCCCTATTGTCATCACCTGCCAGGCTGTGAAGAGCAAAGAGGAGGGGGAGAAGGACTCAGCAGACAATGGCCTGGAGAAGGGGCTATCTCCCGCAGAGACCGTCCTGGTACATCGGGCATCGGGCAGGCTGCCGGTGGCCACCATCGCCCCCAATAAAACGGGACCCCGAATGCCGGTGGTAAAGATCGTATCCAAGGCATCTAAGTGGAAGCAGGAGAAGCCTAAGGAGCCGGAGGTGAAGCTGCCGGAGCCCAAGTCCCCGCAGTCGCAGGCGGCTCTGGAGAAGCTGACAGCCGCGGTGAAGACTATGGAGCAGCTCTACGTGTTCGACAAGAAAGAGTGGAAACGCAAGGACGAACCACAGCGAGTGAAAGGCAGCCATGTGCTCTCCATGATCGCCTGCCACGAAGGCTCCGGGGACGGCAAGCTAGCGGAACAAGTCAAGCCTGTGGCCGGAACCACCCGCAAAGCATCAGTCCCTCTGGTCAGCAAGGTGCCCGAGCCCCTGGTCCGCCGCAATTCTCACCCGGGTGTAGAGAGGACCCCCACCAAGCCCCCGCCGGCCATAGAGAACAAGGCGCCCCCCAGGACATTTCAGGTGTCCAAGTTCACAGAAGCCAAGAAGCAGGAACAGCAGGAGACCAAAGCAAGCAGCAGAGTCGGGGGCAGCAATGTCAATGTGTTCACTGTCAGTGCTGCAACAGCCAAGAGCAAGCAGCAGAGCCTGGAGAACACCCTCAATACCAGGAACACCCGACCACAGCCCCCCACCACCCTGAAGATCCCCAGCCTGTCCACCGAGGAGCCCAAGAAGACAGACGTGCAGCCCCCTACTCTGGTGCGCAAAGCCAGCGCTGACTTTGAGAACTACCTCACCATCCCAGTCAAGGCGGCCACAGAGGCAAAACCTCCAGTAAATAACCGAGAGGGCATTGGTAGTGCCAAAGAAGCCACCCCCAGCACGAAGGACAGCACCCGGGAGAACAGCAGTATCATCCGGGAAGCGGCCGCCACAGTCCGGGAGTCTGCAGCCCTCTGTACTCTGCCTCCATTCAACACCAAGACACAGTCATCCAGTCCTAAGAGCCCCATCAAAGGGCCCAGAGACTGGAGCAACAAGGTGAAGGAGGGTGTCCAGCCCACCAGGGCACCATCAGCAGGCTCCGAGCCTCAGACCCCTGATTCTGTCCCACCAGCTGCTATCTACCATCACCCACTGCCACCAGTGGCCATGGCAATGCCCAGTGCCCAGGGCCCTATCTATTACTCCCCTCCAATGACCTCAGCTACTCCAGCTGAGATGTACCCCCAGACCCAGCGAAAGATGTTGGTAGATCTAGCTACAGGACAGTATTATCTAGTGGACACTCCAGTACAACCAGTCAAAAGGAGACTCTTTGACCCAGAAACTGGACAGTATGTTGATGTTCCTGTGCCTCCTCCACCTGTTACTCCAGTGCCTCTCCATATGCCACAACTAGCCCTTAGCCCTGGTGCTTATGGACCTGCTTATATGTTTTATCCTGGGTTTTTACCCCCAACTCCAACAGCTGTTCTTCCTCCAAATGCCTTACAAACACAACTCTCCAATCCAGGCAGTGAACAGCCCTATGAAATGCCAGTGATAGATGGATCTCAGCCTGGAGATTTGGGTGTGACTGATAGTCCCTACTATTTAGCCACAGGGTCTGCAACTGCTAATTCATCAGTAGGACAAGCTTCTAATATCCGAAGAGGATCCCTAGGTTGTCCAGATGGAAAACAGGTTATCAGCATGTTAGCCCAACCTGGGCCCAGGATTGTGGCTCCTCCTTCCTTTGATGGCACCACCATGCGTTTTGTTGTGGAGCACAGATGAAAGCACAGGTAATATTGCTCTATCTCTGAATTAGATTGCTGTATCCTGTAGCTTAGGTTGTGTGGGTCTAATATGCTGTTATCATGTCTCTAATCTATACTTTAATAACATTTGTTTCATTACACTTAAAAGGGTTCCCGCAACATGGCAAATTTTCCCTATCAATCATGAGAACAGGAGTGCCTTGCACCCCAGTCTCAATGTAGCAGTACACAAAAGTGGGTATTGCCGCTCTCTTCACTTTATAGTGAAGGAGGAGATAAGCAGATTTATATATATATTTTACTGGGAAACAGAGATTTAATGAATGAAAGTGAAGTCATAATGAATCTTTTATCATAAATACATATATCAATCTACTCAATTCCTCCTGCTCTATAACATACTACCTGCAGAAAGAGCAGCATGTTCACTGTGACTCCCTGGAATTAAATGGTGGGCCCATTCACACGGAGTAAACGCGTGTGTATTTCGGCAAAATACATGTGTAAAAATAAGACTCCCATTAACTTCAATGACATTTTATTACACGTGTAAAAAAATACGTCAAAATACACGTAATAATACATGTCAAAATACACATCGAAATATACATCAAAATACATGTGTAAGGGCTCGTTCACATCTGCGTTGTGGTGTCCGTACTGCAGGTTTCCGTTTCCTGCATAAAACAGAGGCAGGAGACGGAAAACTGCAGGAGTCTCTCTCACCCACTCATTTGAATGGGTGAGAGAGATGTCCGGCCGTGAGCGGCGGTGAGCGTTTTATGGGCGGTGAGGGTTTTATAATCCGGACACAGAGTCGGACATGCAGTACTCTGTGTCCGGATAAAAAAGTCCGGTTTCGCGGCGGAGAGCATAAAACGCTCACCGCCGCACACAGCCGGACCCGGTCTGAGCTTTCCGTCTTCTGGCATGCAGAAGACGGAAAGCTCAGAACGGAAAGAAGAATGCAGGTGTGAACCTAGCGTCAAATGTCAGTGAAGTCAATGGGAGCCTTATTTTTACACGTGTATGTTTTACACGTGTATTTTGCCAAAATACACGCAAAGGGTTTTCTACCTTTGTAATATTTGTGATCTAGCCCTAGACTTCAGTGGGGCAGCGCTATAGTACCTAAACCTGCCTAAACACTTTGTAGAGCGAGTGAACAACATGGCTCCTGATATGTAAACATTAGATATTACGTGTTCCCTGCTGTTGGACCCCCAAAGCTCTAATATTGATGGTCTCTCCTAAGGATAAGCCATCAATATTATCAAGGTGGATAACCCCCTTTATAGATAGCTTTTCATTTTATGGATAACATGATACTTTGCCCCATTCCCCTGCACCCACACCCAGGGACTGGGCAGATGTCTTAGGAATCATAAATATACAGTATGTCTAGCCAAGTTCATTTTATTTATGGATCCTTGATATACAGTATCTTCTGTGTGTATTGGATAATACATGTTTGCAAAATGTTTAGAATTGTAATTTAATGGTAGTGTATATTTGAAGTATATAAGGACTAAAATACAGAGAGAGTAAAAGGATTCATTCATGTTCAACAGTTTGTTCAGTAGAAAGGGATCTGAAAGAGAATAAAGGGTAAAGGGTTTCATATGGAAAGATCTTCTATTCTTCTCCATGTAAGACCCTTTTTTTTTTTTTTGTTCACTTTTAATGAATGTAACAGATAAGGTTAGGTTCACACCTGCACTGGGCTCCCTGTCTTTTGGGTCCACCAAGGGACTCGAATGACAGAGAGCTGGACCGTTATATTGACTATATGGGGTCTTCCAGGTATCCTTTGGGTGTCCACTGTGTTTATACTGAAACCGATAGAGAAAAAAGTCCTCCATGCGGTTTCTGCGGCGCAGTCTCAGACGCAGATGTGAACCTAGCCCAATTAGATCTACAAATCAGCATGTGAATCCAGGCAGCACCTGAGTTTACCCACTCTAGTCTACCATCTACCATGGAGAAAGATATGCCAGTTTTGGAATATGGCTCTTAATAAATTTGCCTACTTTTTCAGTAGTCCATGTACCAGAACATTTTTTTAATGCTATAACTTATGCCAGTCTCAGGTGTCAAATATACTAAATCCATCAGGCCATAGGAGGTCACACCTCCTTCGACTTTTTTTTGGATCCACAGCATACCATGCAGCATCCTGGTTTACCCACTCCATTCTAGCATCAGCCTACTTGCATGGTTGTCTTGTTTTATATATTATATTACAGTTTGAATGGATTACATGCCCTAGAATATGTATAAAAAAGTACTATTTGCGTGTATGCATCCTGAAGTTATGAATTGACAGGGCCAGATGGTGGCTCAGTGGTTAGCACTTGCAGCGCTGGAGTCCTGGTGTTCAAATCCCGCCAAGGGCAAAAAGTCATATGCAAGGAGTTTGTATGTTCTCCCCATGTTTGCATGGATTACCATCCCATGTTCCAAAAAAGACATACTGATAGGGAAATATGTACATTGTGAGCTCTGTGTGGGGCTCACAATCTACATTAAAAAAATGAAGTTATGAATTGACATTCTGTAACTTCTTGACAATTCCAAAAACTCTCCTTGAGGCTACTAATTGTCTAAGTGGTCGCCTACATTCACAATGTAACCCTTTGGTCTTTGATGCAAGGAGCCACCAGGTCGAGAGATACCACAGACTGGAAAGAGCTGTAATCAAAGGACAGGCTGAGGTCAGGACAGGTAGAGTACTTTCAGCAGATGATCAGACCACAGGTAAGAGCAGGCACACAGATTCAGAGTCAGTCAACAGGTCAAAGGTCAGAAAACAGTTCAACACAGATAAACACATTTACAGAGCTCTAGGCTGCCACCAGTGTTTGGCAATCAGGCACCTAGCAGAGGTGAGGAGAGTAGGCTTGCACAATTTTTTGGAGGGAAGGTTAAGAAGATAAGTTTTAGGGGAGAAGGGAAGACTAACACCGCTCCAGAAGTCCCTGGACGTCACGCCAGTAGGTTTGGAGAAGGGGGCAGGTCCAGAAGAGGAGAATCTTATTGTTTCATAAGTAGGGTTGACCCTTTTTCTAACATCTGACCCCCACAGATCACTAGTACTATGACAGCGCCCTAGATTTCATTGGGACAGCACTGAAGTACCTACACTCGCCCATACAGTTTTGTGTGACTATAGTATCTAAACAATACTGAGAGCTGCACTGTCTTGGTAGTAGTGATCTGCTGGATCTGATATTGATGGCGAAATGAGTAAATAACTTGGGAATGCCTTACCTGTACTTTTGTTTTTCTCACATTATTCTTCACTTTCTCTCTTTACAGTAAATGTATCTGCTGATTTGGAATAAGTTCTACATCACATCAAGTTGCAAGATGTGGGACTTGCACAAAGTTTGGTGGGCCTTGTGAAAGCCTACAAGATAAGCTTTGCTCGTACGCTATGAAACAAAGCATGGTGTCCGTGATATAACTGGAGTCAGAAGAGGAGGTGGAGTAAGACAAGTCACAGCTGGTGGATTGTGTGAGTTTGGGTTCGTAGGCAATAGCATAGTTAGCCAAAGTTAGGCTTCCACTGGAATCCTTTGGTGGTCTTCTATTGAGTATACATTTTCATAGGCTCTTATGTTTGATTCTTTTTCTCTGTGTATTTTTGGAATATGGATTATTGCAGGAAAATATGGCTATGTTATGGAAGCTCTGTTTGCAAAGGCATTAATGCTTTCAATGTATTCCTCTCCGTTCTAGCTTTAGAAACACTGTATACTGAAGTTAGTAGGTAGGCTAACATGGCACAATCTCTAATAGCAGCTAATGTGGCTTTTCTGTACTACAGGCAGATACCTCATTCAATGACACACTTTACTACTATATTCATTTATTGCTATTACTGTCATACTTGAAGACGCACATCTGTCCCAGGAGAGTCACTGTGAGTGACATAAGTGATATCTTGTGCCTTATTTTCTGCTAATGCATATATGAGGTTCGTGTATGCAAGTGACATGTTGACTGTACTATATCACAAATAACTCTACAGCTGTTTTTATAAAAGGTCTGATAAAAATATAGCCAGGCATGTGGAAAACCTTTCAGACTATATCAGTAAAGATATTTTCATAAATCTTACTAATGAGCCAACTACACGACATACCGTATACAGATCATTTCTGGCATCTTAAATGGAATAACAAGAACATCTTCTGATATGTCAGTGAAACTTTCAAGAATTGGTGGCTTTCCCGTCAGAGACAAAACATCAAGCTCCTGGACCTCAGTGCAAAAATGTGAGTCTATGTCAGATTGTGTAGGGGCATGTCCACTTTACAATGGTAATAGTAATACCCAGTTGTCAATTTAGTCATACATTTTCAGGAGTAATAACAGAGCTAAAGGACAATGGCGAGTTCTAAGTATTATGGCTACAAATCCATTGTTGATCACAGATCATAACCCAAAATAACAGTATCATAGGCATCTCTAATGCTGTAAGGTTGAGTCACTTAACCTGCAGTTAGGAAAGAATTTGCATCAGTTGTAGGAAAAGTAATATGTAGATGCATTAAAGTTGTGCGTTGTGGCTTATAAGAGGACCTTTCACCTCTTCTACCCACTCCAACTCTTTGCCACCTTCAGTAGGTATCTTTTGATTTATACCAGCTCAGTCTGCACCATTCCTGAGTAGTCTCTTCAGTTACCGTATATACTCGAGTATAAGCCAAATTTTTCAGCACAGTTTTACTCGAGTCAGCAAAAAAAATTAAAAAAAAATTTAGGGGTGGGGGGGTCTATGACCAGCCGCAATATCAATGTATAGAATCTCCCATAAAATAGTGGGGGAAAAAAGGAGGCTTTAAAAAGAAATAAAAGTTCTAAATCCTTCCTTTCCCTAGAATACATACAAAAGTAGAAAATGACTGTGAAACACATACACATTAGGTATCCCTGAGTCTGAAAGTGCCCAGTCTACTGAATATAGGGGATCTGCAGTGCTCCTGTTCCGTCGGGAAGGGGTTAATAGGAGCACTGCAGATACCCTATAGTCAGCCAGACTGAATTCCAAATGGGGAAAAAAAAACAGTCCTCAAGCTCAGGGAAGGGGCAGACAGACAACCAAAACACCCCCTCCCCTTTCCCAGCACCTACTGCACCCAAAAACTCCAGCCATTTTAATTTTTGAAATTTTCCAGTAGCTGCTGCATTTCCCCCCCTCGGCTTATACTCGAGTCAATAAGTTTTCCCAGTTTACTGTGGTAAAAGTAGGGGCCTCGGCTTATATTCGGGTCTACCTTTACTCGAGTATATACGGTAATTATTATATTTATTGATGAAATGTACAGAACCGTTTGCGTCGGAATTAGTGGAGCGGCACCTGTTGAAAGACGCAAAGAGTTGGACTTGATGGAGTTGATAGATGGTCCTGTTTATGTGTAGCACCATGTTGTGCCTGAGATGCTTCTTTAGAGGGGTTTTATGAGGAGGTGACCTGTTTTACATGTTTAGCTTCCACTGTACAGTAAATTGGTGAAACCGGGTTGTAAATGCAAAATTTTCTGCCAGCAGCTTAGGTAGCTTGTTGAAATGCACTGGATATGGACTCTACATATGAAGCTGTAGCACCACGTGAAATAACTGGATGGATGTCAGTATAGCGTCCATGCTGACGGCTATGTCTAGTGTAATGCTATTACTAGAGTATATGATGGATTTACTATACTATAGATTCAGCAGAGATTAGTTTCCTGCTTTGTTAAACTGCTGGGCAGTACATAATAACATTTCTTCAATATTTATTTTTTTTTTACATCAGAGGAACATCTTTTTCTAACTACATTTTTTGAAATGGGCGCCAAGTGAAGCCTTCTTTTACACTGTACCATGTATAGACAGACGTCTCTCAGGAAAGTCTTTTTTAACATTTGGTTTATCATACATTACATGAATGTATTTGCCATTGTAGTTCATTACTACTTATTAAAGGGTTAAATGAATGAATGTATTCCATTTGCTGAGTCCCAATGGGGCCCCCCAAATGGATTACCAAATGCATTGACAAGCGATGAGCAGTGAAAGCACACAGACCCTATAGACCATAATGGAGCCCGTCTGTTTAACGCGCGGAGTCCACATGCGTCATGCGGACAGGAAAGTAGTTCATGAAGTACTTTTCTCTCCGCATGTTCTGTGCAGACACCATGGATCCCATTATAGTCTATAGGGTCCATGTGCTTTCATAAGCTCACCGCTTGTCAATGCGTTTGGTATTCTGTTCGGGGGGTCCCCATGCGGACTCCCCAAACAGAATACTGAAAGCAGATGTGAACCAGGCATTAGTCTCATGTGGGACCTCATACCTGTCCATCAGTCATAAACTCTAAAATTCATACAAGATACATTATAGTAATAAATATAACGATGTGTTGCACAGTAACCTCTGTAGAATGACATCTACAAGTAATTTGACTTATACTGGACAGCATATTTCGCATGACGATGTTGTGTCTAGTGAAATATAAGTCAGCGGCAATCTTTGGCACTTTAGTTACATAGGCTAACACTGAACTGCTCTAGTTCCCCATGGCAGTTAATCAGTACCAAATATGCTAATTAGGAATTCTGTTGTCAGGTGGGTAGTTCTTGGCTGTCTGCTCCAAACCAGGATGAGGTCTGTGTGATGCTTATTTTTCCTTGCTAGGTTCTACCACAGATTACAAGGGAAGGGGGTCAAGGAACAAGTAGAGTCAAACAAGTCCAAAGGTGGCAGCCCCTTTAAACTAATGTGGAAAAATAAAAGCTGAAATTTAAGTGGTTGCTGTGGGCCATAAGGTCAGTTTTTTCTTAAATATTTTTGATAAAAGAGTTCCATATTGTAAAAGCAGCCAAAATTAAGTATTCACCACTTTAATTGGGGCAATAAAGATATAATAATGCAGGTTTTTTTTCTCCCCTTTTATACGGCAGGGCTTGCAACCCCTTTTATATATTAGACTTATTCCAATAAGTAAGATCTGTTTGATAGTAAAGTTTTTTTTAGGAAGCACATGTTAAGAGATTAAAACAATTTTTTACCAATGTATCTTATCAGTATATGCTGTTAAGATAATTTTTGCCAGTTTGTAAAGTATAATAACCATGGACCTCATTGATACAATGGAATGGTACTGATGGGAAAATTTGGGGAAAAGTAATCACAAAGTTAATATGTTGCTGTTTGCTATAGAAAGCCTGCACAAAGGTATCAATAGTATACCAATATTGAGATCTTTACGAGCTGCTGTGTAGTTTAACCTATGAGGGGTTATTCAGCCTTTAAAAATTGATGACCTATCTTTAAGATAGGCCATCTATATTAGATTGGGAGGGGGAAGGTTTAGATTGTTGGGACCCTTGCAGATCAGCTGTTTCCCTGGATCTGAAGTTCCTGGCAATGATTACCTGCTGAGTGCTGCCATGTTCTTTATAGCGGTGGTTGTGGGACTGCACTGGTATCTCATTGACTTGAAGGGAACTCTGCTGCAGTACCCACAGGTTCTGCTATCAGGAATACTGCGAGTGAGCAGCATAGCACCAGCATGTAAACAATGTCAGGAGCTGCACACTCAGGGAAACAGCTCATCTGTCAGGCTTCCGACAGTCGCCCCTGCCAAGCTAAAATTAATGGCCTGTCTTAAGGATAGGTCATCAGTTTTGAAAAGGTGGATGACCCCATCACTAAACTTGGAAGTATGGAGACAGAATGGAAGTGTTTATATTGGACTTTAAGGCTAAGGCCTACGCATCACATTGTGGTTTTTCCCACGGCGCTTTTCACTGAAAATCTGCTGAGTCCTTTGCGGGCTTTCTCCTTCCATTATACCTATAGAGAAACGGCCAGAGTTTCCGTAGGTATAATTGACATGCTGCGATTTCCAAAATCATTTTGGAAATCACAGCACTTACGTTGCGTGTATTTTTCTGCATTGTGTGAATGGCATTCACTAGAATCCCATCCACTTTGCAGTGACTATAAAACTGTGGGTATTTCGCCACAGTGTTACGCCACGTGGGGGCCCGACCTAAACAAGTTTTTCCATCATACAAAAGTGAAGGCATATCACTAGGCCATACATTATTTTATGATCATGGAGCTGCTGCCGAGGTCCCCACTGACCTAGTATCCTACGGATTAAAAAGCAGTGGTATAACTTAGCAATATGGCAGCACTTTCTATGACGGGAAAACCTAATTAAAGCTCAGTAGTGAAACGCAGCTAAAAAATGGCATTTTTTGGCCGCAGTATTTTTCATTGAGTTCTTTATGTGTTTTTTTTTTCTCTATTAAATATATAGGGAAAACGCTTGCGATTCTGCAGGTGGAATTAACATGCTGCATATGCAAAATTGTTAGATTTACGCTCTGAATGATTGGCAGGTGGTTTGAAGGACTAAGGAAGTAAAATGCATTTGAAGAATTGTAAGGCTAAGTCCTAAGTTGCTTTACCCCAAAGATCTATTAGTAATACTTGTTTACATGTGGGGAACAGAACTGAGATTTCATCTGTTCACTTTGCCATCCATTGGTTACATGTCCACCAGATGTTGTACAGTATACAATACTACTTTGCGTGCTATTTATTCACTCATGTTATCAATTACTTTTCAAGAGTATCTAATACCAAAATATTCCTTTTTATGTTTAAAACACGTTCAGAGACGATAAAAACCCCTTAGACTCATCCAGTAGGTGCAATTTCCTGAACTACACAGCTTTTAATGGGACACTAAAAAGTGAAGGGCATTTTTAACTGTATTTATTACACATTGTACAGTGTAAACAAGGCCTGAAAACTGCTCATAAGGGAAACCATTGAACACCTATCTTGTATGGCAGTACATCATGTCCCGCCTAGATGATTGTATTATGGACTCATAGGCACTTTATGAGAAATAACCTTAGTGTGCCTATGCATAAAATTCTCAGTATATCTCAGGAGCTGTATAGGAATCTGTAAAACACTGTAATACAAATATACAGTGGAAGTCTCAGTCTCACTGAACATACCTACTTTTTCTGCCTTTCTGATAACTGCTGCTTGCCACAGCAGAGTTACCCCTCGCTCACATCTGCGTTGGTATTCCATTTGGAGGAGTCCGCATGGGGACCCCCTCTAATGGAATACCAAATGCATTTGCAAGCGGTGTGGAGCAAAAGCACACGGATCCAATAGACTATAATGGGGTCCATGTGCTTGCCGTGAGATCTACGAATCATGCGGAGAGGAAAGTAGATTGTGAAGTACTTTCCTCTCCTCAGGGAATATGAGGAGATCTCACGGCAAGCACACGGACCCCATTATAGTCTATTGGATCCGTGTGCTTTCACTTCACAGAGCTTGCAAATGCCCATGTGGACTCCCCCGAACGGAATACCAAGGCTGATGTGAACGAAGGGTAAGATTTAGTTATTTTTTCTAAATATCATTATCTCAGTAGTTACCACTGGTGCAAGGCAAATGGAGTTCTGGGAACACCCTTCAACTTATGGAATTTGTAGCTTTATTTTTCATTTATGGTGCAATATAGTCTTTGTATTTTTGAAATGTTTGTATAAAAAGTGACCTAAAAGAGGTAAAAGAGGAAAGTTGAGTTATCACACTTATGAAAGCAATATGTCTGAAACGCACTGCAATATTTGTGGAAATATGGACATTTTGTATATATATAGCAGATGTTTTATGCTTGAAACTTTCGATTATGTATGTTTTTATTATACTAAACATTTGTATTGCATATATAACTGTTACAAGTGAAAGTATATTTTTAATAAAAGATTGGAAAACATATATGAGCTTTTGTGATTATTTGGCTGATAAAACGGGCCAAAACAGTCTTATTTGTGTTGGGATATAGACAGGATTTAACCTCTTAGATACCACAGTCAATTGTGACCACGGCATCTATGTGGTTAGATCGCATTATGTCATATGGCGAACACCACAATGGAAAAAAATCACAGTGCACCGTTTTTCACTCATCGCTCCCCATGAATCAGATGTATTAATGTTCCATAGACACTAATCAGATATTGATCAAAAAAAATAAAAAAAACTGAGAAAGGTGAAGCCAGTAGAGATTCAGTTTTGCCCAAAGTATTGCTACGTAGTGGTTGTTTGGGATATGAAAAAATTGACAAAAAATTTAAAATCCAACACTCACTTGGTTATTCCAGTGGTCCTCGAAAGTCTTTGTTTACTTTCTGCAGTGATGTACATATATGTGGATGTGCCAGATATCATCACATGCACGATATATTTTATGACATTCTTCTTCATTTAAATTTTTAAAAAATACTGGACAACCCCTTTAATTTGTAGCTAAGACTATACTTAGTAATATAGCAGTAATATAAATGCGCTCTCGCTCACCTAGCACATTATACGTATTTTAGAGGTGTTATGTTGTCTAATGGACATGTCACTCAATACAGACCTTTTCATACACATTTTCCCTGTGTGTGTTGTAGTTTCCAAATCACAGCTGCCTGCCCTAGTCATATGTTCTGAAATTACCTGGAAGCCTGTTCTCAGCTCAGGAATAGCTGCCTCCCACGTACTAGGATTATGGCCAATGACATAATCATTGAAACTAGGAAGATACTTCTACCTTAAATGTGTTTTGTCATACATCTATAATATACCATGTCCACTACTAAAGTCACAATCCCATCTTTTCCCTATTAAACCCTGATTTTTGTCTGGAGAGCTGTTCACTTTTGTTTACACAAGTGTGGGATCACATTGCTGTTGAAGCACACTTATTTATTTTTGGACTGTGAGAACCCTATTTGGCATGGCCCTATGAAACTGAAAACTACTGTATGGAAGATTTACGGTTCGCTGCACAGATGGAAGATTAGTTCTGAGCAAAATATTCCAACACCAGTGAGGGTAAAAATGAATGTGGAGCATTTAAAGTTATTTTAATATCCTAAATATATAAAGGTATCTAGGTAGTAAACACCGTGTCCGAAATATCTGCACTCTGCAGACTAATCTTTAGCAACCAAATTTAGCTTTACATGGTAGCCGTACAAATGAGCAAGGCTGGGTTCACATCAGTGTCGGCTCTCCGTACGGGAAATCTGCTCCCCTCTTCGCATTTTACGTCCTTCTCGGGCAAAAACCCATTATTGTCTATGAAGTCCGCAGGTAACTACTTTTTTTTAAAGCGTATTAGGTTTCCATTTGGGGGGTCCCTAAGTGAACCCCCGAATGGAAACCTGAATACAGATGTGAACCTAACCATAGTATTCTGTAAAAGAAACAATATAAGTCCTTGTACCGTGTTAGCCAGTGGATATGAAATGAAAGAAATTTTTTGAGAGAAGTCCTTAGTAGTTGATACCTTTTTTAATGGATAACTTAAAAAGTTTTTTGATGACATATCGAGCTTTCGGGACTACTATAAAGGTCCCTTCATCAGGATGGTATAACACAATTTCTGAAGGTAGGCATATATATACACAGGAATGGAGTGTTAGGGTGCATTCACACTGAGTAAACGCTAGCTTATTCTGAACGTAAAACACGTTCAGAATAAGCGGTGTCTAAAGCAGCTCCATTCATTTCTATGGGAGCGGGGATACGAGCGCTCCCCATAGAAATGAATGGGCTGCTTCTTTCACTCCGTGCAGTCCCATTGAAGTGAATGGGGAGTGCCGGCGTGTACGCTCCGGCATGAGCAGAGCTTGCCGTATACGCCGGCACTCCCCATTCACTTCAATGGGACTGCACGGAGTGAAAGAAGCAGCCCATTCATTTCTATGGGGAGCGCTCGTATCCCCGCTCCCATAGAAATGAATGGAGCTGCTTTAGACGCCGCTTATTCTGAACGTGTTTTACGTTCAGAATAAGCTAGCGTTTACTCAGTGTGAATTCACCCTTAGATGCAAAATAGATGGAGAACAGAACACCATGTAAATAAACAATGAAAAACCATATATATCAGTTCACAGGAAAGTTCTCTGGGTTTATGGCTTCTTTGATGAGTGACGTGGTGTCTAGTGGTTGTAAAACGTCATAAAACCCTGGGCCTGGTTTAAACCCCTCCGAGGTCTTCATCGCCGATGTTGGTTGGGGGGCCCATGTCAAAAGTTCGCCACGGGGCCCCGCCATTCCTAGTTACGCCACTGCTCGTGATATATTTCCAACTACCATTTATTTTCTCAAACTTAGGGTTAGTTGGCATATAATAGCACCACCAGCGGATCCCTAGGAATTTTACTTTACTTAGACATGGGTCCAGTGAGTCTTATCAGACTCAGCTTCACAGATTCCAGTGCACGAGGAGTTCTGCAATGAAGTTGGGGAAGTATACCTCTAGACATCAAGGAGCATGTACATGAAAGCCAAAGTGTACTGCCCCAGCTTCACCGCTGAACTGCACATGCATTACTACAAAAGCTTTTTATAAATAGGTATAATAATATAAGAATTTGAAAAGGAATATTTGAGACACTAAACCTCTGGTCCATAAGTACCTGTTGGTGGTTTAGGTTGCCAAATTTAGAGGACCTGTCACCAAGTACAAAATTCTAAATACATACCATTTTATTGTCCCTGATCAATTTGGCATTTTTGTTTTTAATCCTTTTAGCTGGTGAAAAGATATGGCCTGGAATCTCATATGTGAATGAGCTTTTATTAGCCATGGGGGTAGTAACCTTATATTTTCTCTGAGAGTGTTCCTGTGTGTAAAAAAAAAAAAAGGTTACTGCCCCATTGGCTAATAAAAGCTTATATAATTCACATATAAAATACCAGGGTCATAACTTTTATTGGGTGGACATGTCTGTTTTAGGCTAATGCCCCATGTAGCAAGCTGCAGCAAAAAAGTGCTGCGGGAAAAAACGCAACAGTAACATTGCGGTCTTTGCCACAGCTTTCCTCTGCAGACTTTCTGCTTCAAATATACCTTTAAGGAAACTGCCAAGTTTCCGTAGGTAGGTAGGTATAATTGACATGCTGCACTTTGCAAAAAAGCGAGCGGATTATTTTCTGCGATATGTGGAGGGGATTAGCCAGAATGCTATTCACTTTGCAGTTAATATAAAAAGCCACGTTTTTTGCCACGGTGTTTACGCTGCAGCAAACTTGCAGAATTTATGATATGTGAGGCCCCAGCCTTGTCCAAAATTAAAACTATTTATTTCTCAGAAACAGTGATACCCATGTCCATGTACTGTGCTTGGTATTGCATTTCTATATCAAAATTTGCAAAGAACAATGGTGGAGGATTTACTCATCAAGAGAAGCCATAATTCTGGCTGAAATTGCACCAAATACTGGAGCACCACCAAAAATTCTCACTAGCCTAAAGCTGGAGAGAACCTTTTATTGGAGGAGTGAGAGTAGATATAATTTGGGCATTTGTGTGGACTAGAGTGACATGTTATATGTGAATTGGGTACTTCATCACATGACTCCACGACACCATAGCTATCTAAGAAACAAGGGTTTTCTATAATAAATAATGTTTTAGAAAGACAGATTCAGAGTCAAGTGAATTAATATATAAGAAATATATAGATATTTATGGAGACAACTAACGGAAGGAACCAACGGTTGCTTCTTTCTGCTATGGCAGCTCCATCTCCTTATGGGTTTGTCGGTGTCCATATCTCCAGTCGAGCTGTCATCCAGTTTCTGATAATCCCCCACAATTATTGGAATAATTTCTAATTCAAATATCCAAGCATGTCCCATTTTTGCGGGGTTGTCATAGTGCGTTGTACAGTACACACATTTCCAAGATACCATATTTTAGGAAGATTAACAGTTTTGTTGTTCCTGTAGTCATGGTGTCTCTGAGCTTTAAGCAGTCACCTCGGGTCCTACAGCTGTTCAGAATAAAGCCACAGGCACTCTCATTATGCTCAGCTGTCGGAGCAGCTAATAACCAGTGCGCTGTCATGTTAGCTGACCTCATGGATAATATATGCATCATGGCTGAAATCAGTGCTCTTTACAAAGAACTCCAATAGACGGGGGTGACAAATGCACATTTATATTAGTTATTATTACTTCATCCACTTCTTACAATTTTCTGTCCAAGAAATATACAGTATGTAAGAGCTGAACTCTAATTCCAGTTTATATACTCTGTATGGGATGGTTCTCCGACCATAACAGATATTTACTATTCAACCCTACATGCTGTAGCCCAATGTTTTGGGATACATTTTAGATACTTCTCATCCAGCCTGCCGAACACTTCCCATTCACTTCAATGGGAGCGCTCGTAACAGCGGCGTTTACGAGCGCTCCCATTGAAGTGAATGGGAAGTGTTCGGCAGTCTGCTGTAATGCCGGCGTGTACGGCTCTCATACACGCCCGGCGTTACTCAGTGTGCATGCACCCAAAGTCTGTTATCAACTCAGTGCATGATTCATGCCATCCAGGCCATAGATAAAGGGAATGGTGTGTCTGGTAAACCTACAGAAGAGCCCATGAGCAAGGCGGGCACTGTGTTTCCTTTTGACCCATGCATTTAGTGTAAGGCTGTGTTGACATCTGTGCCAAAGTCTCTGTAAGCATCAAAAACTGCCACCTTAAAAAAAGTGGATCCGCCGACACAGTTGACTACTGTTGTGGGGTGCAGGAGTCTACTGGTAGTGATGCTGATATGATGCACATAAGAGCTGAGGCCCAATCACAGACCTCAATCGTCCCTAACATCATTCATGAGATGGGGCGCATACAATTATATTGTGTGGAGGGCTGCTATGGGACATTATTTTGTTACACAGATCTTCGAGGTGAAATGGGGGGCAGTTTATGAAAACTCCAGGGGCCATGCTACCCTTAATCCAATACTGACCTTATCATAGCTGCCGTTTTTGCGCCTCATGAAAGTGATGTAGGATTTTTAGGTTTATTGACAGAAATGATCACTGAAACCTATTCCAGTTGCAAGTGTAAAATGAATTGGTTCTTCTGCCATAAAGACTGACATTCCATAAGCCAGTCTTCATAACTACGTCCCATTGTGTAGGGAGAAAGAAGATGTGAACTTTATTCTTCACCTATTGTCAATGGTGGTTACTTTGTTCTCTCTATATAGGTGCGTCTACTCAATCCTTCCTGTGGCATTAAAGAAAAAAGTGATCACTACAGGACATAATGTGTCAGCCTATTGTGTGGGCCACTGACCTGAGTGAAAACAGCAAGATTTAAGACATTTTTAAAAGAATATAGTTAGTAACTTTTAAAAAAATATATCACCTAACATTTTTTTTAAAGCCTAAGTAAACTTTCAGACAACTTTTAATTTTATGGCAGTACTAGCAGTTACCCGCGACTTCGTCTGCGGGTTGGCGGTGGCTTATATGTGTTGTCCCCCCATCTCTGTCCCCAGTTCATTGTCCCCCCCCATCTCTTCCCCTAGTTTCGTGTCCCCTCATCTCTGCCCCCAGTTTCTTGTCCCCCCATCTGTGCCCCCAGTTTCTTGTCCCCCCATCGCTGCCCTCAGCTTCATGTCCCCCCTTCGTCTGCCCCCAGTTTCTTGTCCCCCCTTCGTCTGCCCCCAGTTTCTTGTCCCCCCATCTCTGCCTCCAGTTTCTTGTCCCCCCATATCTGCCCCCAGCTTCATGTCCCCCCATCTCTGGCCCCAGTTTCTTGTCCCTCCATCTCTGCCTCCAGTTTCTTGTACACCCCCATCTCTGCCCCCAGCCTCATGTCCCCCCATGTCTGCCCCCAGCCTCATGTCCCTCATCTCTGCCCCCAGCTTCATGTCCCCCTCCTACATCAGCCCCAGTGTAGTAGCACTCACCTTGGCCATGCTCCCTTGCCGCTGCTCTCTCTGCTCACTCAGTGCATATAGTTCTCGGGCTGCTGCCTGTATGTGTTCTATATGTGGCAGAGCGAGGCCCCGGCGCCAGGTTGCTATAACGCCGGGCCGCGCTCTGCTGCATCTACAACACACACAGGCAGCAGCCCGAGAACTATATGCACTGAGCGAGTGGAGAGAGCGGCGGGGGAGCGTGGCCAAGGTGAGTGCTACTACACTGGGGCCGATGTAGGAGGGGGACATGAAGCTGGGAAATGTGTTTGATCCCTGGGGACACCCTCCTCCCCCCCGCTGCACTGACCTGTATGTGGAGTGTCGGGTGCAGCAGCCTCCTCCGACCACGATGTGTGCAGGTGGCCTAGTATAGCTGCGGCTCCGGGACGATGTGCTGCCATCTTGTTCACTGTGTTCCTGCTCAATCGGCATGCTCACATTCAGTCCCCAACCTATGGTGCCGCAGCCCTGGCTCTATAGCCCGCCCACAGCCTGCCATGCACCAGTAGGAGGTGCGTGGACAGACCAGCGCTGGCAGAATGCCAGCTTCTACAGCCGAGCCTGGAGGGGTCTTTGGAGGGTCACGGTGGCAATTTGGGGTGAGTGACCCACATTTAAAGTAGCCTACTAGCTTTTCCTGGGAAATATATAGGTGTGTGTGAAATTTCACCAAAATCCATTCAGCCGTTTGGCTGCGATTGAGGAACAAACATCCGAACATCCAAACACACAAACCCACAACCTTTCACCTTTATAATATTAATAGATTTGTGTCATTTATCATTTCTGGCATTAGCTTATTTATTATATTGGTTCCTTACTGTGAAATCTTGCATTTTGTTTATAATTTCCCTTGTTTCTCTATTGAGAGCTGTCCCTGCTACTCACTATCTACAATATTTTCTGTAAAATGAAGAGAAAATGAGTGTGGGGGAGGGTCCCTGAAACATCTCTTTTACAGGCACTATAAAATGTAGAAAGGAGATCTCATCTTTCAGGTGTCACTAGATAGTAGAGGTAGTAGTTGTAGTTCTACCTGTATTTCCAGAGATATAGTCGGGGTTGGATACTTATATGCAGCTACTCAAGATAATATAATAGATTCTATAATGAGACACAACTGTTTGAAGTTTCCCTCCTCTATCCTCATTTTCTCTTCATTTTACATAAGCCATACTTAGCTCACACAAGTAAGCAGGGACAAATCTCAAGAGAGAAGCAAGGTAAAGAATAAAGAAAGGAGCCAAAATTTACTAACCCCTTCTCAACATCTGCCTTACTATTATGACGACTGTCTGAGTTTTTATAGATGTCAGCCCATGGACAGCAGAGATCCGGAGCTAATGCCTGAGTAGACTTTGCGCATGTCAAAAAATGAAAACTTCTAGGGCTGGTCTCGACTGGTTCTGACCAGCCCGTACCTTTGCCATTGCAGGCTGTTTCCCACTCCGCGACATCACAGGAGCCGACCTGGTCCTATAGTTGTCTGGAGCCTTATGAAGGCTCTCAGACTTGTCATTGCAATATTACAATTAAGGCTAATAAAAATTTGATTAAAAAGTGATCAAAGCAATAAACATCCCCCATAATGGTATAACTAAAAAAAGCACACCTGGCCCAGCAAAAAAGACAACCAATGCATCCCCGTACACAGAATTATTAAAACGTTACGTGTGTCAGAATTATTTCTTTCAAAGTTTTGGATTTTTGTTGAGGGATTAAAATGCAAATAATACTATGTAAATTTGGTATCCCTGGAATCATACTGAAACATAAATGTCATATATCATTTTGGTTGCATGGTTAACACTGTAAAAACAAATTGTGGGGAGTCACAAGTAAAAATTAAAAAAAAATGCCACCAGCAGGAAAGGGTCAATACAGTGTATTACAACATTAATTATTGAAACAAATACTGCCAGAAAATCAAAAGTTGGCATAAACTTTAGTAATTTTAGTCCTGGTTCATATCTGCGTTCGGTATTCCGTTTGGGAAGCCTGCTTGGGAACCCCCCGAACGGAATACCGAACGCATTAAAAAGCAGTTAGCTAAGAGACCATATGGACCCCATAGACTATAATGGGATCTGTGTGTTTTCCGCGTGCTGCCCGCACAAATCATGTGGAGAGAAAAATGCATTAAATATGTTTAAACTTTTTTTTTTTTTAAATAATAAATATTTTTGTATCTTCCAAATTCACTTGATTTTGTGATATTTTAAATGAAGAGATTAACAAAATGATGACAAGCTGAAAAGTTGTAGAAACTAGCATAGTTGAAAAAGTCTATATATATCATGTGATATATTTATTAGCAACTCATATTTTTTGGAGTATCTGCTATGTTGAACAAAAACATATCCAGAAGTGGTTCATGGTATTTTATTTTTAAATATTTTGTCTTTGTTACATTTAGTTTCACAGCAATAAGTTCCATCCTAATCTTTCTACAGGGTTGAAGACTGTGACCACAAGGTAATGTCATTTGAATTATGGCATCATGGGGCATCAGAAACAAAGAATAGAAACAGAGTGACAGTCTTGAAATTCCAAGATCCCATCAGACAATATTACAGTTTCTTAAATACATTTATTTGGTCCTTCTTGATGATACATTTTGTTAAAGGTGTTTCCAGTTTTTTAAAATGTGAATTTATGCTTCAATTGGTGGGGTCCAACTCTCAGTGTCCATGTAGATCAGCTGTTCAAAGACACCCCTAGCTCTGTACATTTAGCAGTGTTGGTATTTGGTATTGCAGCCTTGTCACATTCAAGAGAATGGGCAATGCTGCAATATCCATATATACTGGTATGGCTGGAAGATCTAGCTAATAAGTTTGGGCATTTCTCTGGCAAACACCTGTATTACTGCAGTGCATGCGCTCATTGGTTGTATAGTGGTGCCTTTCTTCAGTGCTACATATACAGAACGATATACTTCAGCCAGTATGAGCTGCTTGTTTCAGTAATAACTTCACAAAGTCGTAAGAAAATAGTCAATTTTTGCAACACATACTGAACAGTAAATCACGCGGGTTTCTCATGCACAGGCCAAAATGAGGGAATGGATAACTAAATTGGTAGTAGGCAGTCTCAGCGCTGAGGGTATAATACAGACTTACTTTGTACAATATTAGTGCACTTAGAAACCACCACAATTTATTTATTTCCTAACACTTTACAAATGACTTAAATAAGTGTAAAATATGTAAACTTCATGCATGCACCAGAAAAATACAGTACATACACAACCCTCCTAAGATACGCACTGGTGGACGGCAGGGGTATTACACGTTAAAACCAGCTGTCTGTGGAATCTTGTTGCTCTCCAAAAACTACCCTGCACATATTGGAGTTCTCCTGATGAAGAGGAAGCTCAGAACCTGACACTGTTTGTACTTTTCCTTTTCGAGAAATGTAGGACTTGCCAGAGGGCAATCTCTCATATCTTGTGACGTACTGCCTGCAAAATTGAAATGAAGAAAAAAAAAAAAAAAGAGATTCATTCAAAAGGTCCACTAAGAATCCAAACAAATATAAAGAATAAATAATCCCGTATATAACTCCTCACATCTCCTGATTTTTCTTGCTATTCTTTTCTCTTATATCATAATTACAAGGCATGAAAAATAACTTGGAAACACAATAGTCATGTTGGGCGGCATGGTGGCTCAGTGGCTATATTCTGATAGATAAAATTGGCTTTCTGTAAAAGTTGACTCTTGTAAGTGTTTGGATGAGAGCCTGCATGGCAGCCGCTAACTCCACAACTATCCCTGCAATTTGAGCCTTTAGTATAGTAGGGCATTATTATTATTATGGGGACACCATTACTAATGGAGTACTATGGAGGAGATAGTTACTAACAGGGCACTAGGGGGAGCACAATTATTTCTGAAAGCACCACATGTGACAATAATTAAGCAGAGGACAGTAGCTGTATCGTATCAGTATTTTGTATTTTCAGGAAGGGTAAAATGTATGGCACTATTACTTCTGCAGCAGCATATTTGGGGACATTCAACAGCATTAAGGGTAGTAATACCATCACCCGTGAGTCACTGGATGTAAGGGCTCGTTCACATCTGCACCCAGGACTCCGTTCTGCAGGTTTCCGTTTCCTGCACAAAACAGAGCAGGAGACGGAAACCTTCAGGACTCTTTCTCACCCATTCATTTGAATGGGTTTGAAAGGTGTCCGGCCGTGAGCGCTGGTGAGCGTTTTATGCTCTCCGCTGCGAAACTGTTTTTTTTTTTAAACGGACACAGAGTCGAACAAGCAGTACTCTGTGTCCGGTTTAAAAAAAAACTGTTTCGCCGCGGAGAGCATAAAACGCTCACCGGCGTTCATGGCCGGACTCGGCATGACAGGTTTCAGTCTTCTGCATCTTCTCCTGAGAATGGACTGCCGAACGCTAGTGTAAACCCAGTGTAATAGGTAAATATATCTACTGTCTTTCCTGTGTCTGCATCTGATCAGTACTATAGTTTTTGGTGTGAGAGGTGGAGGTGGGTTTTGAGAATTCGGTACACATGCATTAGGACTCGGGATCCAGATTTTTTTAAGAAACTGGCAAGACCCCAATGTTCTATTCACCTCCACTGAAATCTTTGGCATGTGCAATTCCAGGACAATACTCTCCCAGCTGTGGGCATCAGGATCAGTGTGGCATTCAAATTCAGCACAGAGGAATGTGTTGGACAGTGCAGGAGCTGTCAATCAAGACCAAGGTACTAGCAAAGGACAGAGTATACTAAGAACAGCCATAACATTTACTGGTTTGGGGGAGGAAAATCGGGGTACGTCTTCTAGTCCGAATGTAGTTTAACTAACTCACTGTTGGTGGTGGAGTGGCGTCACAACAGACAGGAGCAAGGTCATTGCTGCAGAACGCCAGCGGTGGCAAGAGAGGGGCTCTGCTGCAGAGAAGCCACCATTGCTACCGGGTTTCCGCTGTAAGGGACAGCAGAGACCTGAAGTTAATGCCCTCAAGTTCACTCTGATTGTTGGGCACTACACTGTCCTTTTTGGTCTGCCAAAATTAAAAAATGGCCACGAGATTGCGAGGTCCGATTAGTTCTTATGAGAGCTGGGAGCGTTATGAAGGCTGCCAGGCTTTTCATAGGAATATTGAGGGTGGTCTAAAAGTTCAAATAACCCCCCTTTCCCAAGAATACACATACAACTAAAAACACACATTCACATTAGGTATCCCTGTGTCCAAAAACGGCCGGTCTAAAAACTTATAAAAATACTTTTCCCACACAATGAACGCCGTAGCAGAAAAAAAAAAAAATTGAACGTGCTGAGCTGCCTCTGATAAAATTTTTTAAAAAGTGATAGATATTCCCTAAAATGGTAAATATATTTGGTATCCCCACAATCGTACCAAAACATAGAATGCAAGTGACATGTCATTTTGCCAGCACAGTGAATGACACAAAAGTGAGGCCCATAAGAAAGTCACACAAATGCACTTTTTCTCCAATTCAACCCCATTGTGAATTGTTTTCCAGTTTCCTAGTACATTGTACCATTATGAAGAACAATTTATCCCACAAACATTTTAAAGAGGTTGTCCAAGCTAAATATAACATTTTTAAATTAGGCCAGGGGAGGTTCAGGACTGTCTGGTCGAATCGTCTTCCTTCTTGTTCATGAATTTCTCAAAAGTTGTGATGTTCTGGATCCCTTCTGTAGAGGCCGCTAATTGGCCTTAGCAATCACAAGACTACTGAGGCCAATCAGTGGCCTCAGGAAGAGAGTTGAGGATATCATAGGTAGTAACGTCCCTACTTCACTTCATGAGGCCACTGATGGGCCTCAGCAATAATATGACCACTGAGGCCAATCAGCTACTTCAGGAAAGGAACCGGGGACATCACAGGTTGCTGATTGGCCTCAGCTGTCACATAGGGCAGATACTTCCGTTGGAAGACAACAATGGAGCTGCAGGACTGGACCACTTGGGAAGGTGCCAGAGCACCAAGACAGGCGAGTTTGGTTATATATTATTTTTTACACCTCTCCTGGCCTAATTAATAAATAAAATTTTACTTCGGGAAATCCCTCTAAGCAGTCATATGGCTCTTTGAGAAAAATAAAACAGTTATGGGGTTTGGAAGGAGGGGAGTCAAAAACGAAAATCGAATAAATGCCACCAGTGGGAAGAGGTTATCATTAACATAGGCAAATTCCACTGCAGGGCCACCTGTCAATGGGGCCACCTTCTCAAAGTGAAACAGCTTGCCAGCTGTAACATCCCAGATGCCTACTGCTGAAGTCGCTGATTGACCTCAGTGGTCACGTGGCCACTGAGGCCAATCAGCATCCTCAGGAAGAGACCCCGGGACGTCACAGGTAGGAAATCCCTGCCAGAAGACAACAACGGACCGGGAGGACTGGATTGGGCTGGGAGCAGGGGTGAGCCTGCTCCTTTCGCCGCCCGAGGCTAACTGCAGAAAGCCCCCCCCCCCCCCGCCGGAGGAGGGGGCGTGGCCGGGCGGATCAGGGGCGTGGCCGAGTGAAGGGGCGGGGCTTAGTCCCGTTCGCCGGCAGAGAGTAGGCCCGGAGACTGCCTGCTCTCTGCCTGAGCGTGAGGGGAGGCTGCCGGAGCAGCGCTGCTCCAGTGGCCTCCCCAAACCACCGCTCGGTGATAAGCCAGTCCAGGACAGCTTGTCCTGGACTGGCTTAGGTTAGCAAAAATGCCGCCCTCCCTGAGGCCCTGGCATAGTGCCGCCTGAAGCGCTCGCTTCAGGTCGCCTCATGGGAGGTGCGGCACTGGCTGGGAGGCACCAGAGCACCTGAGTAAGGTAAATATCTATGGTTGAAATCAGTATGTTAGTGCTCTCAGGGAGAGTTTGTAGCAACCAAGCCTGAGAACTGTACAGAGAGTAATTGTCTTGTGTAACCAATAAGCATGTGCTTCTGCGCAAGTAAAGTTGAAGTCCCTTTATTTTACACAATTGTCTCCTGCTAATTTCTTGAATCATTCCTCTTCAGGGAGACCATCATCAGACCCCTCGCCTTTTACCCACATCCCAAGCTTGGTGACCCAATATTCCAATCACAATAAGTGGGGGCTGATTTTGCAGTACTTTCACCTGCAGTGGTGGCAGGTTATAATTAGTATATATTATTATTATATATCAGTCTCAAAATGTCACCCTGCTAGTGGATCTCTGATGACATCAGTTTTACATATACATAGGATCTAGAAGAATCCATTTATCTGTTACAAAAACTTTTGAAGTATTAAATATCGCATACATGTTCAATAAATAGAATTTACCTGAATGGATATGTCGCTTTATCCATTTGCATGCAAACCAAAAATGGATATGATGAAAACTTCACAGTTGTAATAAAGTTGAAAGATGACTCTGTTTCAAGGCGGGTTTCCATCCCAACACTTGCAAATTCCGAATCAATGGTTATGTTGCCTATAACAACCAAAGCCCCACTATAAAAGAGAAGGTGACAAGTTAAAAATCAATGAGTATGGTATGTGTATAAATAAATACAAATGTCATCTGAACTATGACAGACTATTCCGACATGTTAATGACAAAAAATTGTGATTGAATGATAGGATCCCTTTAAATCTTAGCATGCTGTTGAATATTACAGAAAGTTGTAATATAAAGGTTTCTGCAATGTCTACTATGGTTTAGATGAAGTAAACAAATAACTCCTATTTTTTGGGTTGGAAAACAAACACAAAAATAGATGACTTGCTAGGAGAATGTTGTACATGCAGATGAGGAGTGTGGCAAATAGGTTTTCTTACCGATTATTAACACTGGTTTTAGATTCTCTATACCAAAGGCTGAAGTCCATTCCTCCAGAGATATCAATGGCCAGTCCACCCTGGAACTCTGCTCTGGCTTGCAGCCCAGACTGCAGTTGAATAGTCTAGGAAAGTTATAGCATGGTGTCATTATCAGTCCCAGGGATGTTCAATCTGAAACCCATTTCTATTATTGCACAATATTACTGGTTTTAGCACGGTAAGGCTAACATCAATCTGTGTTTATTGTCACATTCTGGAAAATAATAGCTTATCTTGTCCAAGTTTCATGTTTTTCCTTAAAGATGACCAGCTCAAAAGATGGCTTTCCTGTTATGTGACCCTGGTGAAGAGCTATCGGTGCAATTACCGATAGCACTTCACTGTCAGAAGGGCATTGCTGGCAGTGTAACTGGGAACGCCCCTCCTGACAGTCTGTCTGCAGCGGTCTACTGTGAGTGTTCCTTACCACCCAGCCATGACGCTGAGCAGTGAAGAATGCCCCACTCCTCTTGACAGTACTCGTCCATAAACTAGTACAGGGAGGGTGTTCCTCACTGCTTAGCATCATGGCTGGGCGGTAAGGAATGCCTCCTAACAGTACAGCGTTGTGGACATACTGTCAGGAGGGGCGTTTCCAGTTACACTGTCAGTATCGACCTTCTGATAGTGAAGAGCTGCGGGTAAATGCACTGATAGCTTTTCACCAGGGGTACATAACGGGAAAGCCAAAAGCTGAATTCAGCACACTGTTGGCTCTCTAGCGGTATATAAAACCTCATGTGCCCCGAGGACATAAAAGGTCCTCTTAAAAGGCTGTATTGTAAGTATGTAAACCACATATTATTTGTGAAACTACAACTAATAGGGCAATATATTATGTGGAGGGATACTATAAGGGCATTATATTTTGTATAGTCACAAAGTATTTTGTATATTTTATATACACGAGTACTGGGGTCTACCATCAAGGCCCCAGGAAGTGCGGTTTTTACCGCGGTACATCGTCTTTCTAGCAATACTTATACTTCTGATGAGCCATAGCGGCGAAACACGTAGAGGAAGCTAACCATTACGCTAGCTAACCATTATACTAGCAGGCAGGGTATCGTAGGATAGAAATGGCATTTCAGCTGAGCATTTAGTGTGGTCACTTTGGGGAGCCATAAGATTAGCTATAGGTTGACCTGACTCACCATCTAGCCTTAGTTACCACCTCTCACTATATACAACTGTATACCTAGGTATACCTGCCCATATGTAATATAACTACTGCTTAGTTGCTAGAATCTAGTTTTGCTGGGAATGCATCTGCTGTCACACCGTTCACTTACTCTCCATTAACAAACACCATATTGGAAGCGAGTTATATAGAGAGGAACGGATGGTATCACATGCCTGTGATAAAAATCCAGGACAATCCCTTAAAGTGCTACAAAGAATCCAATAAAATATATGGCTAAACTACTTATTGATGGTTAGCAAGTCCAGACTTCAGCCTGTACACTAGATCTTTGGATTACACGTTCATATTTCTGTACACTAGTCTGTAGTAATCCCTTGGATTATGCATTTGTATGACAGGTTAGGAATATGTAACATTGATTACTAATAACTGCAAGTGGAACCACTCAAATATTAAACATTCCTTGTATATTTTTGACAAACTGCATGACAGGGTTGCTTGAGTGGTGATATACAATACTGGGAGGTGTTGTGTGATCTGATGTAAAATATAGAGTGAAAACATGTATGCTTGCAAAACGTAACCCTGTGTGAAGGCGAATTAGCAGTAGGAAATGCAATATGAGATAGAATTCAATGAGGTGTTGGAAATGTATACATGGCCATCAGCGTGTCTCATATAGCAGGTATGGAGAAAAGCATGAATATATTGAGAACATCTTTTTTTTTTTTTTAATGTAGATTGAGAGCCCCACATAGAGCTAACAATGTACATTTTTCCCTATCAGTATGTCTTTGGAATATGGGATGGAAATCCATGCAAACACTGGGAGAACATACAAACTCCTTGCAGATGGTTTTTTTTGCCCTTGTCGGGATTTGAACACCAGGACTCCAGCGCTGCTAGGCTGCAGTACTAACCACTGAGCCACCGTGTGGCTCCTTATTGAGAACACTTCTGCCCTGTATCAGATAAAACACATGACAAAATATATGTAAGATAAAATATATGATATATTGCATATTTACCTCAGAGTGATCTGTTAGGAGCACCAACCCTTTCACAACACTTATTGGGTCACCAGTTGCTGAGAACATTTTTGACATCAAATCACTGTATCCTTTAAAGAAGGTTACAGGCCGAAGCTGGACATCAAACAAGATGGCTGACATTCCAGCAAAGGACTCCAGGTCCTCTTCTCCTTCATCAGCAGTGGCAGCTATTAAACTTTCAAGACCTTGAGCTTCAATCACAACCTAAAATAAAGTTTTTAACTATAAGTCCATTGTATCTTTAGGTCTATAGCACTTCTTACCAAACATGTCTGCAGCAAGTTGCAAAAAAGTGAGTGCAACATGATAAGGAAAAAACACAGCAAAATCTGCAACTTAAAAAGCAGCCTATCTGCAGAAGGGCCCTCAGCCTAAAGCATGGAAACTCTGCATAATGATACCTGGGGAATAATAATCTTCATGGGAAAGACTACACATATTTTCTTTCCTAAGAGCAATAAACAACTGTAATCTGTTCAGGACATGTTGTAAATTTATAGTATGTAGTTCTAAAGGACCATTCACATCACGTTTTGATGATTAGTATTGTGGATACAAAAAATTGATGCAAAAAATGGAGAAACGCAGATGAAAACTGATGATCATCCTCTTAGTCCTGGTTCACATCTACATTCGGTATTCCGTTTGGGTAATCCGCTTGGGGATCCCCATGACTGGAATAACCAATGCATTGACAAACAGTGAGCCTATGAAAGCACATGGACCCCATAGACTGTAATGGGGAATGTGTATTTTCTGCGTGGTCTTGCACGGAAAGCACACGGACCCCATTAAAATCTCTGGGATACATGTGCTTCAATAGGCTCACTGCTTGTCAAGCGGACTCCCCAAACGGAATACTGAACACAGATGTGAACCGGGCCTTACATGAAATAAATGTTAAATAAAAATAGATCAGTTACTGTAAGACAGAACAATAGGACAAACCAGTGTTTTGTGTCCTGCAAAACAAGAAACAGAAACTGATCCATTTTTATTTAACATTGACTCTATAAATGGATGGTCATCAGTTTCTATCTGCTTTATCTGATTTGTTTGAAAAACTGATCAGTTAAACTGATGGTTAATACATGATGTGAACAGCACCCTAGGTTCAAATTCTAACCCTCCTAAATGCACAGAATGGATTTCCAGCTCATGGGCTTGCAAGGTGCCAAGAGCAAGACAGATGCCATCCACGGACACTGAGGAGAACATGGATGTATCCAATCAACAGCTTTTGCCTTAACTTTTGCAGCTTACAAGCGCACAATGAGCACTCGAAGAGAGAGTAATCCAGCACGCCATAGTACTTGCTGGAAGTTAAAAACTCATATTTTATTCATGGAGACTTACTCCGATAAAAATTGTCAGGATATACATATAACTCCGAGTGCAGATACGGGTGGAATGAGAAGCCTTCTCATTCCACCTGTATCTGCACTCGGAGTTCTACCACGGCGTGCTGGATCACTCTCTCTTCTGTTGACATGTCAGCCTGAACCGGACAGGATTTTTCCGGGCACCTGAGCTCATTGCGCCTTACTACTACTCCCACGCCAGGAACCATAAGAGTTTTTCAAAGTTTTTTATATAGAAGTATTTGGATTTTGAGCACAGGCTGTGACTGTTTTCTATTTGGCTCCATGAGGACTGCCTATATTGGAGCTATGTCTCTGGCTACAAGAGATTCATAGGCCTAGCAGACTCAGATCAGATGTCAGTGGCCGATGTTACTACAGGACAACAGGGGCTGTTTTCCACTTTAATTGGGAATGCAGTGCATGCCCCGGATACAGGGGAAAATGACAATCTAAAATATGAATTTACCTTAGAGAATGAATTTCCCCTAGAGTTGTAGTACATGTAATATATACAAAACACACACACACACACACACACAAAACAGACTGACAAACAATGGACAGGTCAGTCTAATAATATATTAACCAAGACAGAAACAATGTTCTGCATGGGTAGCACCATAAGTAAACATTATGCCTTCATATATGCATTTTACTATTCCTATAGGTGGATTTCAGAAACAAACAGCTGCCGTGCTGCCAATATAACATGAAATACAACATGTCAGGCTACAGATCTTGCCGGAAGTTCTTCGTGTACAGAGCAGAGCCTAAAGGACAAGTCCAGCATGGGAATGCTACAGACTGTTTGGATAATTAAGTTGGATATGTATCTGATTACCTGAATGGCATGCAGCTCAGTGTTTTTGGAATAGACAAAGATATCTATGTTGCTTCTTCTGAGAATGCCAGACCCAGAGTATAGTATATCAAGACTGTATGTTGATGATGAGTCAGGGCCACCTAAAGGAGGAAAGCGTTCATTGAAGTTATCATCACTAGTGAATGCTTATACATTGATTTCATACAAATGCAAATACTGCAACTTCTTCTGAACCAGTGTATGTTCAGAAGAACACTTTCCATATCCATAATGAATCATGTTATCTATAGATGAATAAACATTGATTTCTTGAACAGCATTTAAAGTTAAATACTTAAAATATAGCCTATACCTTAAATGGCATAGGGCTAGTTCACATGGTGCACGGGACCGCGTATTTTGGTCCTGATTTTGATGTGGGAAGCCGCGTTAGAATAGGACCAAAATGTGCCTGCCGCGACTGTCGCAGTTCCCGCTCCAGAGTAGGCCCAAATGAATAGGCCTAGTCCGAGGCGAGGCGGACACCAGGGCTGAATCAGCCGCGGAATCTACCTTAAGAAAGGGCAGCTCGCTTCTTTTTTCCGTGAGCAGAAACCTACCGCTCACGGAAAAAAGGAAGCTAGCGGTCTACATAGACCTCTATTGTGAGGGGGCAGATTCTGAGGTGGATTTGGCGTCAAAATCAGCCCCCTCTTGCCCCATGTGAACGAGCACTTATAACTTAAACAAATACATCCTCTTTCTCTATGCATATAAGTATTTACAATTAGGCCCAGATATATTTATACAGTGCCACAGGTTTTGGCATTTTAGTTATATAATCAATACAGGCGTAAAGTGCAGACTCTCAGCTTTACTTTGAGCATATTAACATCCTAACTCAAGGAATGGTTTAGGAATTACAGCTCTGTGATATGTAGCTGCCTCTTTCCCAGTGGATCAAAGGTAATTGGACAATTACAGTATCTCAAAAGGTATTTAATGGGCTGCCTGGGCTATTCCTTCATTAATCCATCATCAAATAAGTAGGTAAAGGGTCTGGAGTTGATTCGCCAGGTTTGGCGTTTGCATTTGGAAGCTGTTGCTGTGAACCCACAACATACGGTCAAATGAACCCTCAATTGAAGTAAAACAAATCATCATTAGGCTGAAAAAAAAGAAGAAATCCATCAGAGAGATAGCAGAAATGTTAGGGGTGTCCAATTCAAAAGTTTGGTACATTCTGGTAAAAAAAAAGAGCAAACTGGTGAACTGGTGTCTTGGGAACTCAAAAAGACCTGGATGTCCATTGAAGATAACAGTGATGCATGACCACAGAATCCTTTCCATGGACTAGAAAAACCTCTACATAACACCCACCCAAGTGAAGAACACTCTCCAGGAAGTAGGAGTCTACAATACAGTGAAGATTTCATGGGAGCAAATAGAGAGGGTTCACCACAAGGTGCCAACCATTAATAAACCTCAAAAATAGAAAGGCTAGATTAGACTTTGCCAAAAAAAAAAACCTAAAGCACAGTTCTAGAACACCATTCTTTGGACAGATGAAACTAAGATCAACTTATATGAGAATAATGGTGAGAAAGTTTGGAGAAGGCTTCATAATCCAAAGCACACTACATCCTCTGTATAAGATGGCGGATACAGCACGATAGTATGGGCATGCATGGCTTCCAATGGCACTAGGTCATTAGTATTTATTGATGATGTGACAGAAGTCTGAAGTACATACTTTCTGCTCAGATTCAACTACATACCGCAAGCTAATGCATCACAGTACATATGGACAAGGGCCCAAAACATACTCAGATTGCACCCCAGGATTTTTTTAAGGCAAAGAAGTGGAATATTTTGCAACAGCCGAGTCAATCACTAGATCGCAACATGATCGATCATGCCTTTCACTCACTTTAAGGCAGAAAGACCCTAAGCATCACAAAAGAGGAAACCCAAGCTTTGGTGATATCCAGACTTAAGGCAGTCATTGCCTGCAAAGCATTCTCTATAAAGTATTAGAAAAAGAACAATTTATATACGCTAATGTTAATGTGTCCAATTACTTTTGAGCCCCTAACATGAGGAGACTTTGTAGAAAAATGGTTGCAATTCCTAAATGTTTTGCAGACTACTTTTACTAAATCCCTTATATTAAACCTGAAAGTATATACACTTCAATTACATATTAGTCGTTTCATTTCACATCCAATGTGTTGGCATGCAGAGCCCAAATGATGAAGATTGTGTCACTGTCCAAATATTTCTGCATCTATCTATATAACTTGTATATTACATGTAGTCATCTATATTGGACCTATGCTACACATACTAAATGCAATCATTACCAACTTCATATAGCTTTACACACTATACCATAAAATTATGTTTATCCTTGGGACTGTATTTGTAAAGGGATAGGAAACAGAGAATGTCTAACATACGTGTCACATATCCCGAGTAAGCAGATGAGGATCCAGACTTTGAAAAACGATCATAGTTATGAACCTTCATATCCTTCAACACTTGCCGAATGAGCTTACTAAAGTACAGAATAGACATATACATGTTACCAGGAGTAAACAGACTACAGATCCTAGTTCATAATAAGCAACTTTGTTAAAATACTACTTCATTTTATAAGAAGCTTTATACAGATATATACTTATTCACTTATTTAGTGTTCTATAGCTTGAGATGTCACTTTACATTGCATAAGTATGTCCATTATATCCTTTACCCACAATACCTGATTAGATATACTTTGCGGTTATAACCCAGCATATATGCTAGAGTTGGGAGAAGTGGTTAATTTTGATAAATGTTGTTATACAGAATGTCCGACACAGAAATGCACATAGCTTTATTCATACAGTTTTAAGATACAGTTTCAAAATTCCAAATATTCCTTTGTCAAACCCTAGTAGGCGATGGGGGCGCGTTACATCTTGGTAGGCGGTTTCACATATAGCATATGACTGATCTCATGTTTAGATTTGTACTGATGGATGATTTTCTATATGTATGCTATTGATGATCTAGGTATGGAATTTTTTCCATTATAGATAACAGCTTAGCACATTATTGTGTAGCCTGTAATTACTGAATACCATTTGTACGTCCTACATATTACTGACTTCTATTGGTATATCATATGACGTGTTCAATTACCGATCCCACCTTGATGTATTTTCATTGTGGCGCTGCTTAGCCCTATATTCCCCCTTTTTATCTATTGTGTATCATATGTTTTTTTTTTAAATTAATTATTTAATAAATGATGACTTATTTTTTCTTACATGTGGATTTCTTGATTCAGTTGTCAGTATTAAGGTGGTTTTCTGAAGATATGTGTACGAAATCCTCACCATATGATGTCATCATAGCTCGGACATAATTTGCTTGCATTGTCATTATTTTGTCCAGCTCTGTGTTGCACTATGTTTTTATGCTTGACAAGATTTCTAGGTGGACCACAGTTTGTGTCCCTTCTCAACCATTGGAGAGAATTTGCTATCAGTTAGTGCCAGCAGATGAATGGATTAAAGGGAACCTCTTATCAGGAAAATACAATGCAATATCCAGGCATCATGTTATACTTGAGGAGTAGCTGGGAAGATTGATGTATAGGTTTATGGGGAAAAAAAATCTGAATAATTTATATTTAAAGGGATCCTATCATTTAAACACCTTTTTTTTCTGCGCATGCCCACAGGCCACAAGAAAATGGCCGCTTACTTACTGTGTAAGCGGCCATTTTTCTTGTGGCCGTGGGCATGTGCAGTAGCCTCTGCCCAAGGCCCAAGGCCTACAAGTTTCAAAGCCTGCGCCGGAAGTAGTCACAGGAAGATGACGTTCCTGACAAAGATGGAGGCGGCGCTGGAGAGTTCTCTGGCAGCATTGGGGACTCCCCCAGTGCTGTTTGAGCGCTGGGGCCTGCCCCCAGTGCTGCGATAGAACTCATTTGCATACCACCGAAAAACGGTATTTCAAGCGAATGGCGGCCCGGAGAAGACCTCTAAAGTTAGAAGACGAATAGCCTTTCTTAAGACTATTCCGATGTGGTAGGGGGAAAAAAACATGTGTTTAAATGATGGAATCCCTTTAATCCATTTAAATTTCTACTTTTCCTTTGCTCTAATGCCAAGAAGGCAGTCCTATTAGTGACTGACAGCTATATCTGTATGCTTAGTCTTAGAATTCAACTGTCAATTACTGATAGGTAAAGACTTCATAGTTAAGAAAGAGGAGGTATTTCAATGGATAAATGACAAGTTATACTAAATCATTTCCCACAAAACTGTATATCAATCTGCTCAGTTTCTCCTGCTCTATAACATCATGCCTGCAGACTCCACTGCATTTCTCTGGTGATAGTTTTTCTTTAAGACTAGAGTACAAAATGCCAGTCTTAATAAATCCCCTTCTGTCTATGGTCATACCACTTTGTTGCAAGCTGTATGTTAGTAATTACTGTGTTCACACAAAAAGTAGATTTCTCAATGAGAAACTTTTCTGCTGCCCAGTATGAGAAACATGATCCATCCAGAGTCAGAAGTCAGAGAGGGCATGAGAAGAGCTAGGGAGCAATAGAGATTAGAGACATGTGATGTCCCATACTACAGGGAGGACAAAAAAGGTAAATAAGCACACATCCAGTATATGAGGCTTTACATAAGCGGGAGGTAAACATTCAGTGAATGCATCTCAGACTACCTTTCAGTTGAAAAATGAAAAAAAAAACAACAATATCACTGTGAATATTATTTCAAACAAAAAAAAATATTTAACTGCTGTAGGTAATCCTGTAAAAAGGGATGTAATGGTTCTCTTCAAAACAATATTAACAGATTCCCTTAAAGCATTGTATGTAGCTTGCTCTATGGTACCAAGAGCAACTGATGGTTGCCATCCTGTAGTTTCCTTATCAGCACTGCTTTCAGTAAATTCATATATTTATGTACCTGGCTGGCATCTCAAACTGAAGAATATCCTGAAACACAGAGAGCATATACTTGTTCATCTCTAGTGGGAGCTCGCCAATAGAAAGAAGCAGATTCTTAACTTCCATGTATGTAGGCCGGCTGTTCAGTATAATATCTGCTGCCGTCGTTCTTACGGTTTTCTCATGTATTTTATAATTCTGGTGGTAGATTCTGTTCATGACCTTTTTTACCTAGTTTAGCAAGAAAAATATTTTAGCAAAGGCATGAAAAAAGGCATCTTTTTTTAAGGTCACCACTTTACAGGTTACATATTATTCATCTACATAAAAAAGTCCTTCTGTACTCGGACCCCACAGCTGTTCTGTATGCTTCCAACATCATATGAAGGCTTTTTCTGTTGGATTTTATATTACTATGACAAAAGAAAATGTCATAGCATGCTCCATCACATGCTGTCTCAGGGCTATGTCCGATGGCAGCACCTGATGGAGCCTCATACAGGGATCTGCATGATGCTAAGGCTTTTGAACATTTTGCATTATATGGATAGTACTGACCCGTAACTACACCCGGTATATTAGCCCAAGCTTCATTCACAATTTGTAAGGCTTCAGACCTAAATTCCCTCACCATTGTTTGCTAGCTCAGTGTCTACACAGAACCTTCTTTGGTGAAATGTGTTTTGGTAAATGTATGGGTTACTCAGGGCACTGAACAGTAATCCAATAAAAGAAAACCTCTCCAACTGTAACAGGAAATGTGTCACCAGAAAACAACTTATTTTTTAAACCAAGTTTTTATGTTAAACATATTTTGTAAGAATATTTGATGTTTTTAAAAAAAAGAAAAAAAATTTTTTCCATGTCACTTAAAATTTTTTAAGGCTAGAGCTACTGCCGTCGTGTCGTGTGATCGACGATTGTAAATCTGGTGCACTTTTAGACTGTCTGATGTAAAGCTGGTCATACACATTAGTTGTGTGTATGAACGGAATCCACTATTTTCTATGGGTTCAGCTGAATTTCTAATGTGCGCAGTTATTGGTGCAAAAAAAGCACCAGGGAAGGTGGGAGGGGAATCAAATTTTTAGTGAGTTTGCCACCTGGTATTCGACTCAAATCGAACATCTCGAACAGCCTGATATCCGATCGAACATGTACTCGATCGAACGCTGTTCGCTCATCTCTACAGAACACCATTCACCTTGCAGGTACTGAAAAATGCAGTATTTCTTGCCATGGTGTTTGCGCTGTAGCCACAATGCTGCCTTTTCGCAACATGGGGCCCCAGCCTTAGATTTCTTTCCGTTCATTCATTAGCATTTTGTAAAATGACAAAAATAAACTATAAATACTTCATTTTCTAATTTACCTCATCAGTGATGAAGGAGATATGATATTTCTGGAGGGCACTGATAGCAATGCTGCTGACAGGCCCTTCCCCAGATTCTGAATATTTCAACAGCAGTGGAATTCCTTCTGGCAGATTGGCATTTTTCAGCGCTAGAAGATACATTGTAACATCAGAGGGTTTATCCGCCTTTTGTAAACCATCCAAAATTAACTTTTTAGCCTCCAAAACTGCCTGCAAAGCAAAAAATACAGATGACATAATATCCATGCTTCCACGCTTTTTTTCATTGTTAGCTGTTCCCACAAATCTAACACAGCAGGAAGGATTTTACTTGGTGTAGTATAAAACCTCTAAAACCAATATGGGTTGCTCGTCAGCAGGTACTAACTATGTCTTTTAATTGCAGCTGCCAAATTCACAGGTTATGTAGTTAAAGACTACAAAGATATTACAAAGTGTATATAAATTAACTAAATTAAAGGGGCTCTATCATTGGGAAAAGTCATTTTTAACTAATCATATACTTGCATAGCCTTTAGAAAGGCTATTCCACACACACCTTTTGTATGTTAATTGCCTCAGTAGGTTTTGAATGAGCCCGTTTTTATTCTTATGCTAATTAGTATCCACCGTGCACTCCGGAAGTCTCAGCGAGCACTGTCTGCTATGTGTACAGCACAAGCTGCTGCGGCTGATTCATCTCCATGCTCTCACACACACAGCAGACAGGGCTCGATGGAGACTAATTAGCATATAAATAAAAACTCTCTCATTCAAAAACTACTGAGGCGATTAACCTACAAAAGGTATGTGTGGAATAGCCTTTGTAAAGGCTATGCAAGTATGCGCTTAGTTAAAAATGATTTTTCCCAATGATAGAGACCCTTTAAAGGGAGTCTGTCAGCAGTAAATTTGTTTTCAACTTAATCCCAGTACCTTGTAGAGGTGATTCTACATTTTCCAACTTTGAGTTGCATTTTCATGTAAATCACTGTTATATTAATATGCAAATAAGGAACAAAAGTTTTTTTGTCTGGGAATCTAGAGCAAACAAAGGAACTCCCTAAAGCACTTTTGCCTCTCATTTGATCTGAATAAAATGGCGAGTTACATGAAAATGGGGCTCCAAGTGAATAACAGAGGCATATTGGGAAAGTGAAGAATCACCTCTACAAGGTACTGGGATTATATGCATGTCCAATTTACTGCGGACAGACTCCCTTTTAGGTAATTTTTCTTTTTCTATTGTAATAAATGGATTTTTTTTTCATTTTCCAAATACCCATATACAAAGTTTTAGCATGGCTTACATATTTAACAAGTACTTACACCCAAAAAGAAACCACCCCACCAAAGAATGCCACAAACACCCCCTATACACATACACATGCACACTAGAATGTAATGCAGTATTTACTGGTAATTCAGAGCCCGTAGCCTGGTGGAGTTTCTTGATGAGGGCACCAATGATAATAACCACCGTTTCTCTTATCTCATCATTTGCTATCTTTTCTTTATACTTGTCCTGTAAGGTGATATAAAAAGGGAGCAATAAATAACTGAAATTATGCAGAAATATTTCAATATTGTGGTAAAGAAATATGACATCTTCTAAGTCTATTATTATTATTTTACAGTAATATAGGAGATAAAGACATTACAACATAATTGCAACCTCTTCTTTCTACATCCCATCCTAGCGCAGAAGAGTCTGTAGCTTATTTACCCAGCATAGATGAGTGGTGGAGACAGCCTAAATCAGGACCCGTATCTCTACTATATACAATTATTATAGAAATTACACTATATAAGTATTGTAATTGTTCCGCTAAGAAAATATGAAGCTTTAAGCTCAAGGCAAGAGTGCACCAACCTATATGAGCCATTTATAGACCTGTAACTAGAGATGAGCGAACAGTGTTCTATTGAACACATGTTCGATCGGATATCAGGCTGTTCGATGTGTTTGATTCGAATCGAACATCACGTGGCAAACTCCAAAAAAATTCGATTCCCCTCCCACTATCCCTGGCGCTTTTTTTGCACCAATAACAGCGCAGGGGAGGTGGGACAGGAACTACGACACCGGAGGCATCGAAAAAAATCGGAAAAAGTTATTGGCTGCCGAAATCAGGTGACCTCCATTTTAGACGAATAGTGGATTTCAAATCCGGGTCATATGAGAATGTGAACTTTGTGACTATGAGACAGGGATAGCTGTACAGGCAGGGATAGCTAGGGATAACCTTTATTTAGGTAGGAATGTTATTAAAAATAACTTTTTGGGGCTCTATCGGGTGTGTAATTGTGATTTTTGTGACAAACTTTTTCCAATAGGAATGCATTGGACAGCGCTGATTGGCCAGAGTACGGAACTCGACCAATCAGCGCTGGCTCTGCTGGAGGAGGCGGAGTCTAAGATCGCTCCACACCAGTCTCCATTCAGGTCCGACCTTAGACTCCGCCTCCTCCGGCAGAGCCAGCGCTGATTGGCCGAAGGCTGGCCAATGCATTTCTATGCGAATGCAGAGACTTAGCAGTGCTGAGCCAGTTCTGCTCAACTACACATCTGATGTAGCATCTGATATAGCATCTGATGTAGCATCTGATGTAGCAGAGCCGAGGGTGCACTAGAACCCCTGTGCAAACTCAGCTCACGCTAATAGAATGCATTGGCCAGCGCTGATTGGCCAATGCATTCTATTAGCCCGATGAAGTAGAGCTGAATGTGTGTGCTTAGCACACACATTCAGCTCTACTTCATTGGGCTAATAGAATGCATTGGCCAGCGCTGATTGGCCAGAGTACGGAATTCGACCAATCAGCGCTGGCTCTGCTGGAGGAGGCGGAGTCTAAGGTCGGACCTGAATGGAGACTGGTGTGGAGCGATCTTAGACTCCGCCTCCTCCAGCAGAGCCAGCGCTGATTGGTCGAATTCCGTACTCTAGCCAATCAGCGCTGGCCAATGCATTCTATTAGCCCGATGAAGTAGAGCTGAATGTGTGTGCTAAGCACACACATTCAGCTCTACTTCATCGGGCTAATAGAATGCATTGGCCAATAAGCGCTGGCCAATGCATTCTATTAGCGTGAGCTGAGTTTGCACAGGGGTTCTAGTGCACCCTCGGCTCTGCTACATCAGATGCTACATCAGATGCTACATCAGATGTAGTAGAGCCGAGTGTGCATCAGATGTGTAGGTGAGCAGAACTGGCTCAGCACTGCTAAGTCTCTGCATTCGCATAGGAATGCATTGGCCAGCCTTCGGCCAATCAGCGCTGGCTCTGCCAGAGGAGGCGGAGTCTAAGGTCGGACCTGAATGGAGACTGGTGTGGAGCGATCTTAGACTCCGCCTCCTCCAGCAGAGCCAGCGCTGATTGGTCGAATTCCGTACTCTGGCCAATCAGCGCTGGCCAATGCATTTCTATGGGGAAAAGTTAGCTTGCGAAAATCGCAAGCTGACAGGGATTTCCATGAAATAAAGTGACTTTTATGCCCCCAGACATGCTTCCCCTGCTGTCCCAGTGTCATTCCAGGGTGTTGGTATCATTTCCTGGGGTGTCATAGTGGACTTGGTGACCCTCCAGACACGGATTTGGGTTTCCCCCTTAACGAGTATATGTTCCCCATAGACTATAATGGGGTTCGAAACCCGTTCGAACACTCGAACAGTGAGCGGCTGTTCGAATCGAATTTCGAACCTCGAACATTTTAGTGTTCGCTCATCTCTACCTGTAACCTCTACTGCAATTTGAGTTATCTTAGAAGATGCCTCGAAGATGATAGGTGGTCAGTTAATATTCTGAGCACTATTCTATGAAAGCCCTTTATATTGTAGGTTGTAATCTTTATCAAATACTTATTTTGTCAGATTTTTTTGCTTATCACTAGCAAAGTAAACTTACCAGCAAAGTTCTCAACATGCTTTCATCTGGATGTGAGGCAAGGCCACTGGCATATAGAAACCTCTCCTGTAACAGAGGTCTAGTTCCATTCTTAAAGTCCAAAATCTCCAAGAGTGCCGCAAGAGCATCAGGTGTTTGAGCAAAGGTTACAGCATCAACCAGCTGAGGACTGAGGGGAGAGCATAGTTACAGCATAAAGGAAGCCATGTTTCAGGTGGTAATGCACATGAGGTTCACATTACCTCTCTCCTCCATAACCACTCCACTTCTGCAGTGTTCTTGGTTGTTATTATTAGATATTTCATTTTTAGTATTCTTTGATTTTGCGCCGTAGCGCATATGGCCATTTTTTGTGTTACGTTGTTCAGTTGAATAACTCTATTGCATTGACTATTGTTCAGGATTTTTTGTTTAGCACTCATGTTGTTTAGGATTGTAGCGTATACTTTATTGCATAACAAGCATAGGAAATTTGCAACAAGTTTTCACACACTGGGGGGGAATTTATTAACCCATTAACACATGTTTTCAGATTGATAATGTGGTGCAAATTTGGGACACCACCCTTTCTTGTGCCAAAGATGTGCCATATCTTTAATATAACTCATGTGCCACATATTTATTATAACTCACACCAGAAAAATGGTGTGAGCCATATAATAAATCTACGGGTGTAGATTTCATACTAGAGCATGGACATGCACATGACTGGTGTAAGAAAAGCTAAATAAATTCCCCACAATATTCTTATTCAATCAATATACATAATATATGTATTTTTTAGATTCAGTATCCTCATTCTATTCATTAATTGCTAGTGGTCCACCTTATTCTATTTAGGGTTAGGTTTCCCAGCATATTTTGACGGGGCTCTTGTTTATTTCTAGAGTACCAACATGTATTTTTTTTTAATTGGCTTTAATCTTTATGTGCGGTTTTGCCGTTTCCTTACTTTTGGTATAGGACTATACTTTTGGTATAGTTTTTTATGTTGGTACCCCCCTTCGGTCTCCGAATATTATACTCTGGGGTCTGAAAAGACCCCAGAGTATAATAACTGTTCATGGGTGTCCACAGTGGAGCATAATAGTGTGTGTAGGGACCACTATGGGACATAATACTGTGCTTAGGGGCCACTGTGTGGCATAATACTGTGTGAAGGGACCACTATGGGGCATAATAGTGTGTACAGGGGCCACTATGGGGCATAATAGAGAGCGCAGGCATGCAGGCGGGGTCAGTCAGGGTCTTCGGTAAGCGTCGGTCGGGAGGGGGACCATGTCAAAAATTCGCCAAGGAGTCCCGCCGTTCCTAGTTATGCCACTGGTCATAGATTCAACATCTGTTAGTTTCCTCAAAGCATTTTAATCATTTAGAATCATTCACATATAGTATGACTATAAAGTGGTTTGCACCTGAAAAAGTGTGTACAGGACCACAGAACTGTAAATAGGACTAATACTCACAGAACATCATCCTTTTCTGACTTGAGAAGTGTCACAATGTCTGACTTTCCAGCTCTTCGAAGACTCTGAATTAGATGCAAAAAACTACGTGCTGCACTGGCTTTTGAAAGATTTTCAGGTTCCAGATACTTGCGAATAGTCTTCCATTGCTGCATCAACTAAAATATTTTTGGAAAAATTATCATAAATTATAATCACACAAATAAATTCTTTAGATTTAGTCATTTATCACTTAAAGAGGACCTTTCATGTCCTGGGGCACATGCAGTTTTATACGCCGCTAGAAAGCCGGCAGTGCGCTGAATTCAGCACACTGTCGACTTTCCCGTTATGTGCCCCGGGGCAAGAGATATTGGTGCCTTTACCAATACCTCTTCACTATCAGAAGGGTGTTTATGACAGTCTAGCTGGGCTGTGAGGAACGCCCCCCCATCCCCGACTGTACTGTTCATAGCCCTGTAGTGTCAGAGGGGCGTTCCTTACTGCCCAACTGTGACGTTGAGCTGTCCATAGACTAGTACTGGGGGCGTTCCTCACAGCTCAGCATCACGGCTGGGTGGTAAGGACACTCTGACACTACAGGGCTATGGACAGTACAGATGGGGTGGGGGGGGGGGGTAAGGAGGGAAGGGCGTTCCTTACAGCCCGGCTAAACTGTCAGAAACACCCTTCTGACAGTAAAGAGATATTGGTAAATCGATATCTCTTGCTCCGGTGCACATAATGAGAAAACCGTTCAGCGCACTGTCGGCTTTCTAGCGGTATATAAAACCGCATGTGCCCGAGGACATGAAAGGTCCTCTTTAAAGAGGTTGTCCAGGAGTTTACATTAATTTACCTGATCCGAAGGACTCTTGATCATAGACCCAGGGGTTGCAACCAGGGGTGAACCTTCCTTTTTGCCGCCCGAGGCGGACGACAGAAAGCTTGGCTGCATTCGCAGGCAGACAGCAGGCAGGGAGAGGACCTGCTCTCTGCCTGAGCGTGAGGGGAGGCCGCTGGAGTAGCGCTGCTCCAGCAGCCTCCCCAATCCACCGCTCGGTGCTAAGCCAGTCCAGGACAGCTTGTCCTGGACTGGCTTAGGTAAACAAAAATGCCGCCATCCCTGGGGCCGTGGCATAGCGCCGCCTGAAGCGGTCGCTTCAGGTCGCCTCATGGGAGGTTCGGCACTGGTTGCAACCCGCAGGTTAAGTGATTGGAACCAGCATTTCAACCCCTAGGTTGATCTGCCAGTCACTCTTCTTCCTCCCTCTCTCCCTGATCTCAAAGGTAATTATATATAATTATAGGGTCTGGCATATTCAGCCTGCTTCCATAGCACAGGCAGAGCAATGAGTGACCTGGGGTTGGAACGCTGATTTCGATCTCTTGACCTGGGAGTTGAAACCAGACCAGAAACCCCAGGTCCAGTTCAAAGATTCCGCTGGATCAGGCAAGTTAAACTAAACTCCCAAGACAACCCCTTTAAAACCATAAAAAGAAGCTAACGCCTGGAAAATCTTTGGGCGGAACTTAAGTCAGTCTTACTCCATACCGCATTGGAGGAAGATGCAATGTATTTACAGTACAGTACAACAGTCAAACTGTGGAAGCCAACACCACCTCTCACTAATCCCGATCCACTTTTCAGAAATGCACAACCGTCCTCAGTTGCAAATGATTTTAAATAACAGGTAATTGGCATATTATAGTATTCTATAGTTTTATTCTACTATAGATATTCCTATACATTTTTCTTACAATGTAGACATTTGAATTTTAAAGATGAGATGAATTGTACTCACCGTGGGACAGCTTTTACACTCTGATTTGACCTGATCAGCCACTAGGGGAGTGGCTATATATTTAGGATCTACCGCCTTTACTACACTGGACAGCTGCTTTCCAGCAAGTTCTTTAGGTCCGGCGTTACTAGATTTTAGCTCGAGTTTTTGTCTACAAGTAAAGAAATAAAACAATAAAGAATTAACCAAAAATAACTAAAGAAAAACAAACTAACAAAACAGATTGTAAACAATTAAAATGGATCTAATATTGTATGGCATATCTGTAGCTAACCCATAACATTAAGTTATATAAATATGTAGGGATATAAATAGGGCGCTTTATCAAGAGGTACCTAACATTAAAAATAGGTAAAAGTGGAGTATGTCATAATTTTGCCACAAAAAACATGTTGCACATCTTTTGCCTGTATTAAAATAATTTGTCATTGGCTACTGTTGATGTAGTTGCAGATTGGAATTCAGAGGTGTCTATGGCAGTACCCCTACACCTGACAGAAAGAAGGAACATGTCCTTTCAACATCTCAGTGGTACATCCTCAGGCTTTGAAATCACATCTCATATCTTACTTGTACAGGTCTCTGAATATATGACATTTTTAAAGTTCTCTTGTGTTTACTAAGGCTTACATTTTACTTTTGGCAACAGAGAAAACTTACCTACAAATAACTTTTGCTGCAATGCTTTCATGTACATTAAGTATTAGCACATGGTTTTCTTCTGCCAACACAGATTTTAAGTTGTCATCTTCAATATGGTAAACTGTACTAGATGTTCCTTTGTTAGAGATGCCCAGGACCTGTCAAATGAGAATATTATTAGCATGTTGACTTAAATACATATGTGTATGAATATAGAATGAACATACAAGATAATCTAGGACTTTATGGCGAACATTGTAACGCTGAAGCTAGGAGTCCATAGGATTGACCTAGAGATACAGTCATGGTCTTAAGTGTTGGCACCCTTGAAATTTTTCCAGAAAATTATTGTAATTAAACATGTTTTGTTGTATACATTTTTATTTCCTTTGTGTGTATTGGAACAACACAAAAAAAAACAAAGAAAAAAAAGCCCAAAATGATATTATTTCATGCAAAACTCCATAAATGGGCTGGACAAAATTACAGTCACTCTGAACTTAATATTTGGTTGCACACCCTATGGAAAAAGTAACTGAAATCAATCCCTTCCTATCACCATCAACAATCTTCTTACACTTCTAAACTGGAATTTTGGGCCACTCTTCTTTTGCAATCTGCTCCAGGTCTCTCATAGTTGAAGGCTGCCTTCTCCCAACAGCAATTTTAAGATCTCTCCACAGGTATTCAATTGCATTTAAATCTAGACTCATTGCTGGCCAGTTCAGAACTGTCCAGCACTTTATTTCCATCCATTTTTGGGTGTTTTTTGAAGTATGTTCGGGGTCATTGTCTTGCTGGAAGACCTAGGATGCAAACCCATCTTTCTGACACTGGGCTCTACATTGTAAAATGAAATTCATGATTAAATCTCTACTATAATTCATCACTGGAGTGCTCCAATTTGTTTTTTATGAATTACGGCTTTGGACCCGAATCAGAAGGGCCCATAGAAACATGAAAGCCGAGTGCTGCATACAAATCTAATATTGCACGCAGTCAAGGCACCCGGTACCAGAGGCAGCAAAACAACCCTAGAACATCTTTGAAACTCCACCATATTTGACTGTTGGTATTGTGTTGTTTTCTTTGTAAGACTCATTCCATCATACACCAGCCTCAATATCAATGATAAGCCTGGGAGCCTTCAGTAGGATCCTGTCTGTTAAGGGAACAATAAAGGGGTTGATGGGGTCAAATTTTTTATTTATTTATTTTTACTTTGGAGGGGGAGTCCTGGCTTGACATTAGTGCTGGGTCTTCGCTGTATAGTTGGCACATGCTGTAACTGCATGACAGATGTCGGGAAGGGGTTAAACTGATAAATAATGCACACTTGTCATGTATGTCACTTTTCTAGATTTGAAGAAACACAACTTTAAAGTCTTATGCAAATGAGGTAGTTGGTAGTTGGGGTGGGCCTTCAGCTGTTGTCACTCAGACCCCTAATATCTTCTGCTTATGTCAACCTGGGCAGTGAGAGTTGATCCACCCACTGCTATGACATCACCCATCCTACTGGAGTAGCAAGAGCAGTGCTTCCAGGGTTGAAGCCCACCCCCAGTGCACCAACTGTATCATTAAGTGATACATAAGACTTCAAAGTTGTTTTGCTCCAAATATACAGTAGTGACATACATAACATCACATTCTTTATCACTGTAATGTGCTCTGTAGTGGTGCTGGCATTTGAACATGTTTGGGGGAGATGGATCTTCCTCGTGGATCCTCCATAATTCATCACTAAGACAGCCACTTTTTACCAATACTAGTTATGTCAGGACCCCACTACTTTTTATTGAAGGACTGTTACTAATAGCATTAAATTTGCTGGTTCTAATAACACTGGATTCACTGGTACTGATAACATTGTTCATACAGTAATACTTTCCAATGTGCTGTCATACCTTGTTGGAGTTAGTAAACCCAGTTTTGGAGATTCTGCAGCTGTCAAGTTCTTTGACTTTATTCACCTGATTCTGTTTTGTCTTGTATGTAACTTTACAATTTCCAGATACATCGACCTGAAATACACAACCCCGTTATTAAATAGGATCTAAATAACAATTGTAGAGAATCTGCCAGATAAAACCTCTGAATAAAACTATGACATTTGGAGGTAGAATAAAGCAACTTAGAAGTTAGGTGCCCTATAAAGGCTCCATAGAACTTGGAAGTTTTACAGGGGCATAATATGGCCATGTACCTGAGAACTTATTGTTGACATTGGGAAGTTGCTCAAAAGAAAACATTGCTTGACTACTTTTGTTTCTGGCAGCTCTAATGATATTTACATGCAAGATATCAATTTAAATTCCTGGTCATTGTCTAGTATCTGAACTATGGCCACTTTGAGATCCATGTATATTTCATGGTTACATAATTAATAAAAGAAACCTTAGTGCCATTCCTATGGTACATGTAGGTATGTGTGACAGATAAGAAAGTGACCGATCAACACACAGGCTTCACATTCTTTCACAATCCTACACATTGCATTATTCCTTTCCTACCCACCATAAGAATATGATTCTACATATCCTATGTTTTGCTTCCTACATATTATGAAACCTCCTCAGACACTGGAGATGACCTCAGCAGTCCAAGGACTTTTATGGCCTGACTAACTTCCTGCTGGGCCACAAGCTGCCACTTGTGTTAACTGCCCACATCTTCTAAGACTATTACCTCAGTGACTGTACCAGGGTTGAGCTGGATCTGGAATAAGCTTGCCAAGCCTCTCTTGATATTAGTAAGGACTGTAGGTTCATTCGGGTACAGATACAGTGTTTTTACCTACGGAAACAAATGTTTGTTAACCAGAAACTTAATATGATTAACATTACATAAAATTCATGCACACCTTGTAAACTTTCCTTACTATTATTTAGCAGCATACATTGGTACTCTATAAGTGTATAGGTCTATAGGTTTATCACTTATGGATTGTATTTATATAGTAATAGCAACAACATATTCTGCAGCACTGTAAAGGAGGGACCATTGCATATATCGAGCAATGTGTGGGGCTTATATTTCCTAACAGGCATACACACACACTTGAACCAATATCATAAGAAGCCCATTAACTTACTGATAGGGTTTTTGGAGTGTGGGACAAAACAAAGACACAGTGAGAACATAGAAACTCCATTGAGATGCCCTAAGGTTTGGACCCAGTAAGGTATGGGTGCTTACTATTGAGCCACAATACTGCCACATGAATGGGTATGAGCAGCGACCTGATTTCCCTCAAGGATGGTTCTGGCATGTACATGCAGTAAAGTCAGTAAAGTAAGTAAGAAGTCACTTTTCTGCTTTAGTAAATATCTGTACACCCTGTACACATCTGTACACCCTATAAAAGAACAATTACAGATTATCTTTTCTCAGAGCACTGAATTAGGCTGTCCTATTATTATTCCTCCTAAAAACATTTGGCAATTTCCATTCCTTTTGTAAATACAGTTTGTCCATACACATTTTGACTGCTTAGCCAATGTCAGAGTATATAGTAGCATTTACAGGAGGAATGGTAACACTCAGATGTCAATATATTTAAATATTTCTAAGAGGAATAACAGAGGGATGACACAACAGAGAAGAGTTATCTCTGTTATTAGAGAAATGCAAGTATTTCCTAGAAATTCCATGTCAGGAGATCTAATAGGTCCTTTGGAACTGTAAGGGCTAGTTCACACGTGGGCAAAGGGGCGGATTTTGACAACGGATTTCGCTTCAAAATCCGCCCCTTTACAATGGTGGTCTATGCAGACCGCCGGGCTTCTTTTTTTCCGCTAGCGGCGGGCTGCTGCTAGCGGAGAAAAGAAGCGACATGTCCTATCTTCAGGCGGAAGCCACAGCGCGCTGGACCGCGGCTTCCGCCTAGCGGCAGCACCCTCCTATGTTGGCTCATTCATTTGAGCCGACATAGGAGGGGAAAGCTGTGACCGCGATGGTCGCGGCAGGCGGGTTTTGACCAGAGAGAGACGCGGCTCGCAGCGGCTCTCTCTGTGTCAAAACCCGCGAGGACGGTTCACATGTGAACTGACCCTAAAAGCCCCAGCTTGAATTTTTTTGAGTTGATATCTATTGCAGCAACATTTGCTTCCTAGACTTAATAAAACATAATAGTATAAATTTAGGCTTTGTTAAAGGTGCAATATTAGTGTATACCAAATGCAACAAAGTATATCTGCTTTTGTGTACAGCAAGGTGCCAGAAAATGAGCAAGGAAAATGATGATATCTCTCTCGGGTCAATAAAAAAATGTTTATTAATATTTTAATTTACTGTTGTGCCAAGAATTTATACTATGATATAGGTAATGATGTGTCTTCAGTTCAGGAGTCTTTGAACTACTCTTTTATCTGCTGTTATGTGTTGCTTTACACTTAAGGACTTTGTATCCTTTCCTCCTGCATGACTGTAACATACAGCATGACCTTGCAACATAGGACAGACATGACTACTATTGAAATACTATTTTAAAGTACAATAAATCACTTTCCATAAACTTTTAATAAATTTTTACTCTAGGGCTTCCCTGGACTGGCATTATATGGAGAATAGCTTCATAAGGAGATCATGTGGCATTTGTATGAAACTACAAAGGGAGTACTTTAGTAGTAGCCCATGTGTGGCATAGACATGTCTACAGTACCTACGTGCAGCAGACTGCCAGAAGTAGCATTTAAAATACACACACACACATATATATATATATATATATATATATATATATATATATATATATATATATATATATATATATATATAGTATTTTAATAGCAAATTATTACAAGGTTATTTAATCCTTTGTAACATGGTCACTCATGACCAGACAGTCCCTTTACGTTGACTTATGTCTTTACTAGAGTGTGTTGCTACTAAGACTTTCAGGTGAAAAGATAGAAAAGGATAGGTGAGTGCACTCCAGGACTGTCACCTTACTGTCACTTCTACGGATGAAGATAACAAGCATAGTATCTTGATCTAAATGATAAATGTTTTAAGCTGATGTATGTTTCCAGAGCTTTAACATAACACATAAGGTTCAACATAGCAGATAAATTAGAGCTAACCAACAGGTCAATTCATATAGAGCTGTTTTATGGACCACATAGGATACGTAACCCTATAATTATAGGCAAAGGCTACCATATTTGGTGTCACAACACATCTAAAGATACAAGGGATTATCCATACCTCCCAACCGTTCCAGATTCAGTGCTACAGTTCCGGATTTCGTGTCCTGTCCCACTGTCCTGGTCAGTGGCAGGTATGTCCCAGTTTCAACTCATCTGCACCTGGAGAGCGCATATGAGTTAAATACAATGATGAAGCAGGAGCCGTCTGAGACCGCTCCTGCTTCACCACTGTGACCCTGGCGCTGTAGACTCAATTTAATGACGTCACTCACATCATGCCTGTGGCTCCCTAGAATGCTCCAGGAGAAGAGACTGTGCATAGAGAACAGAGGGTGAGTGAGGATAGGTGAGGATATGTGTTTTATTATGTTAAACTTTGGAGAGGGACATATCCGCCTTTAGGTTCCCCCCATTTAATTTCACCCTCCAGCTACCCCTACGGTTTAATGCCCCCCTCTAGCTGCCCCCAGTTTAAGGTCACCCTCCAGTCACCTTTGTGACTTGTAATGTCACAGAAGTTCACCTGACTAAAGCCCATTTGTGAGGTCAGAGTAGCATACTGGTTAAAAACACTGTTATAATGTCACAGTAGTTTAAATTAAACTGACTTGTGATGTCACAGTAGGTTACTTGACTAAATCACCTGCCACAGCAGTTACCTGTCCTAAGAAATTGAGATGTCACAACAGTTACCTAACAGAAACACAGCTGTAATGTCAGCAGCTTACCTGACATGCGCACAGTTATGATGTCACAGAATCTTATAGGATTGTATCACTGGTAACTTATCTAAGGGCAGACACTCACAACAAAGGGCCCCAATGTAAGTACCAAATTGCTGACTTGCAACTACATAACACGACTTGTGAGTAAAATAGTCACAAGTGGCGTTTCTGCGCCAACCACATCACTTTTCTGAAAGCGGGTAGGGGCAGGACAGGGCGTGGGCAGTATCACTGCCAGTACCATATTCATTATCATTTATCATTGGGCATAGATGATGACAGAATCTAAATTTGCTCTTAGGCATAAGGGCACCATGGGGAAGGGCCTGATTCATGAGGAGCAACCTCACACAGCTGGTGTTATACTTACAGGTTTGTTTGCCTGTAATGGCACTGAACATGCTTGAAGGGAAACAGTCAGCAGCCTCAACACTTTCAAAGATGCCTTTCTTATTATGCACCATTTTCATGAAAATCTGAATTTTATTGTGAAAATTAGTTAAAAAGGGATTTAGCAGCATTTGTACTCCTGCTTTAGATAATGACCCCTAACTGCTGCCCAGTTCCTCCCCCTGTTGCTTTAGAGACATCTTTTACTTTGTCTGCAGTTAGGGCAGTAATCTGGAGTGAAGACTGAAGCCCTGGCAGGAGAAGAAATGCCCCTAAATGTACTTTCAGCTAATTTGTATAAGAATAAAACCCTGATTTTCAAGAAAATAGAGCTGCAATGCAAAACAAGAAAGGCATCTTTGGGAAGAGTAGAAGCAAGACAACAAGGTAGCGTCATTAGTGTGATACAGATTTTCCTGCCGGCAGACTCCATACAATTACTCCTCAGGGCACAAGTTCTGGTAGGGGTAGTCTGTTCTAGTGAATGGTGAGGGTCTTAAAGGGTTTGTCTACAGGATAGAGGATAGGTGTTTAATCAGTGGAGGTTTGACTCCTAGGACCCACACCAATCATAAGAATGGATGCCCTTCAGCTGCTAGTGGAGCCATCTTTACTTGACTTCTAGAGATAGCAGAGCAGTGTACTAGTTATTCTTCAGTAGATGAATGGCCCAGCAATGAGCTCACACAACTTCCTCTCCATTTAGAAAAGAGTGGAAGGCTTCCTCATTCTTGTGATGAATGGTTCTCTCTAATGTTTCTTTCAAAAAATTATGTTTTATCCTTTTTGGGCATAGGTCCTTCTGTTAAATCCTATTCATGCTACTGATAATTTTAAAGCAGGTTTCAGTACAAATAACTTATTGTAATACCAGCAACAGCTGTAATAAGGCGAAGAAAATACCAATGATTGCTTGTTGTACTTGTACTATAATACATTAATGATATCACTCTAAAGACTTCTGCATTGACTGTACTAAAAATGACTTTTACTCTGTTGCCCATTGCTTGCTGTAACTGATCCAGACATGTACTGTATTGTGACATTCAGCTGTGAATGCTGGGCTCCAGTGTCATTTCATTGGTTATTAATATAAGTAATAAAGCATTACGCACCGTTCTAGGAATTACCCTTTGTGCTATCCCAGTGTAACCTCTTGAACGTTACATGACTCATGAACAGCAAAATGAACTTTGAGCTGAAATGAAACTCTGGTTTGAAGCTACTATGCAAAATGCATAAGGAAACGACCAAACTGTCTAAATATAACACTAAACACAAAAAGGTAAGCAAAAAGATACAATGCCAAAACTCTGCTGTAGTATAATTCAGGTCTATCAGCATATCAGAGAGTCTGATATAGCAGAGTCAACTCTGCAACAAAAATAAGTTACTTTATCACAGCCTTCTGCAAAAGGCAAATCCAGAATAATTACTAATAATAGTAATTTTATTACTTTAAAGAAGGACAAAATGTTTTTATGTACATTGCAAGTTTAAAACCAAAATACAAGTATAGAATTTCTTGTGAGGAATTATGGACCTAATAGAAATGCCAGTATAACTACCAAGCATAGTACTCTTCAATATCTGTTATTGAAGAGAAGATTCAGCATTATCTTTAAGGATAACCCACATATGAAAAATGCAGATCAATCTGCAGGCAGCATATTATAGAGCAGGAGGAGTTGAGCAGATTGATATATATATATATATATATATATATATATATATATATATATATATATATATATATACACACACACACTGCATAAATCTCTGCTTTTTCAATATTGAGATATCCAAGACATAGATCTAGTAGTAACTGACAGCTATTTCTGTATGCACAGAAGGGATAGGACCATCATAGAGGGGATAGGACCATCTCCTTGATTTCATAGCATAGAAAGAGTAGAGATTTCAATGGATAAATGACAGGTTATACTAATTTCTTTTTCACAATCCAATATTCTCACAAGTAGAGAACCCAAAGAACTATAAGGGTGCATTCACACGGAGTAAAGTGCTGCGTGATGTGGCACGTATACGCTGCGTGAGATTTTGCGGGCCGTATACGCTCCCATTGATTTCAGTGTGAGCCGGGATCGTATGCGCGGCGTTATTTTGCGGCCGTGATTTTGCAGCCGCAAAATAGCACCGCGTATACGATCCCGGCTCACATTGAAATCAATGGGAGCGTATACGGCCTGCAAAATCTCACACGGCGTATACATGCCACATCATGCAGCACTTTACTCCGTGTGAATGCACCCTAAAACTTACTGTATATACTCGAGTATAAGCCGAATTTTTCAGCCCAGTTTTTGTGCTGAAATAGCCCCCCTCGGCTTATACTCGAGTCAGCAAATTTTTTTTTTTTTTTTTTTTTTTTTTTTTTTTTTTTAGGAGGGTGGGTCTATGACCAGCCACAATATTAATGTATATAATCTCCCATAAAATAGTGCAAAAAATAAAATAAATAAATGTTCTAAATCGCTCCTTTTACTAGAATACATAGAAAAGTAGAAAATGACTGTGAAACACATACACATTAGGTATCCCTGTGTCAGAAAGTGCCCTGTCTACTGAATATAGAGGATCTGCAGTGCTCCTGTTCTGTTGGGAAGGGGTTAATAGGAGCACTGCAGATACACTATATTCAGCCAGACTGAATTCCAAGTGGGGGAAAAAAAGGAAGGGAAGGGACAGACAGACAACCAAAACACCCCTCCCTTTCCCCAGCATCTACTGCACCCAAAAACTCTGACCATTTTAATTTTTGAAATTTTCCAGTAGCTGCTGCATTTCCCCCCCTAGGCTTATACTCGAGTCAATAAGTTTTCCCAGTTTTTTTGTGGTAAAATTAGGGGGGTCGGCTTATATTCGGGTCGGCTTATACTCGAGTATATATGGTATCTTTTAGTGTAAATTATAATAAATATTTAAGACGGTCAAAAAACAACACCAATTTAAGTATACATAACAAAACATGTTGTAGATTAAACAGGAACGGTCTTATCCGGACCTACTGAGAGACGTTGGGGACTCAACAGGACTTGCAGATGAAGGGCTGGTATAATTATACTCTATGTTCTACAGTGACTCCTGTCCTAAGATGGACAGTCCTCAGAGCTCTCCCTGTACCTCCCTATCACATTAGATCAGTTTCCCTTATTTCCTATATTCAAACGCGTTTCATGTCCCAACGGTATGGAGGGGCAATCCTCAGGGGATTTCTAAATGTGAGCCCAGTGGGGAGTGAAAGCCCTTCAAGCTGCACAAACATATGTTTCCATAGTGAGTTTGTTAGTTGTAAGGCGATAAAGGTAGATGCTCCATCCTGAGTGCAGGGGAGTGTTTGTTTCAGAAGTGGTCCTGTAACTGATTCAGTTACAGAATAGTGTGAGCGAGTAGTATTCGATCAAATACCTCTACGGGATAGGAATGCGTGTAATCGGCCGAACAGAACGAATATTCGAAGCGTTTAACCCCTTGGTGTTTGTCCGATTACACGCATTCCTATTCCTATCCTGGTGAGGTATTTGATCGAATACTACTTGCATAACACTATTACAGAACTCACTGCTCTCGGGGTGGAGTATCTACCTCTATAGCCCTTTCACTTTCACAGTACAATGAGAGACCTTTTCACAGCTTCAGTAGTGCTCAACCTCTATAAACATCCACAAACAATGCAGCAATGGTAGAACAAAAGAAGAGGGGCACTCACCAATATACAATAAAAACCTCTAGCTTTACTCCATTTAGGATAAAAAAAATCAGATGGAGAGTGGTATCAGGAGCGTACAGGCAACCGCCATTTTGTGAAGTGCATTAGTATGAGAAATGGCCGACGCCTATACACTGCTTGTGCCTGGAAAAGAGCTATATTGTTGAGTGCCCCCTCTTCTTTTGTTCTACCATTGCTACACTATTAATATAAACACCATACTTCATAAACCTCATATTCTTGTTCCATTAGAGGTTTAGAAGATTTTTTAGCCTATGACTAGGTGCATTGTGCTTGTTTACAAGCAATATCTGAACCTACTTCAGAAAGCAGTTGTTCTAGGTTTCTTTGTCCCTAGACTAAGCACATTTTCTCAGTATTTAGATAAGGCTTCCCCTGATTTTAACAAGTGTCTTTATGTGATTGGTTGTTTGTGACCTTTATACAGATCTCTTATTTATTAGTTTTATTGGTACATGGAGATAAGTGAGGTTATATTACTGCACATCAATATCTCTGAAGATTTTCTTTAAACATGAGGTTATACACTGTGTTTGCTCTAGCTTTTAACCGAAAATACCTTCACATGGTGGACAGAGCCTAAAATTCTGGGTAAACAAATAAAGACACCCAAATACAATTCTCAGGATCTGTAGGGATCTGACTGCGATCCAGTTTACACAATGACTCTTCCACATAGAAGAGGTACTGATCTTTCCATGATATACTTTCTCTACATTTCTTTCACTCCTTACTTTGGCTTAGTACAGTAGCTGTGTGCTGGTATAATAAACTGCTGCCAGGATGTCTATATGGATGAACTCTAAACTATGTTATCTGTACTGTCAGATGTAGTCTATTCTGTCAATTTTTAATCTGAAAAATTAATTTCAAGAACTACTGTAGATTACAGAAGAAAAACATGCTATTGTGCTAGTTTATGCTTCACTATGCCTCTCCTGTGTGCAAGATAGGACAGCCAGTCGGTAAAAGGGGGTCCCTGTGCGGTAGATCTGACTTATCCATGCCTTAGGCCATATACATATGGACCAGCACTCCGATCAGTGGGAAGGTGCTTGTGGAAGGCCTTCACATAAAAAGTATATCCATAGCACTCTCAATTTTTAATGATTGAAGTGATTTTATTCCAATAAATAATTCCTGTCCATCCAGGCATGAACTTCAATAATACTGTGAGCCTGGATAGACCAGACCTATGCACTTAGGACACCTGGTCTATGCAGTGGATTTGGCTGAGGAAGGTCCAAGTCAACCGAAACAGCTGTAGTATAATCACTACCCAGAATCTAAGAAGTAAACTGCTTGTCTAGGCCTGGATAAACATGAATTACTTATTGGAATAAAATCACTTCAAGCATTAAAGATTGAGAGTGCTGTAGATTTATGGTCCATGTATTAAAGGAATGGACCTTCATTTTTCCCTTTAATTTTTTGGGGGAAATTTTCCCATGGTGAGACTATTAAATGATTATCTTATCCTATCTAAATGACTGCCATGTGATGTTACATGAAAACCTAGATGTGCACTCCCTCTGTGAGAACAGCTGGTCACTGCCGGTGAGAGAATCCATACCTGCTGAGATCAGCTGATGCCTTCTCAAACTTATAAAGGGTTGCCTTTCAGACAACCCCTTCAATTTTTACAAACTGTCGTTACTAACCAACTTTTCCATAAACCCCTATACACAGGAGTATTGCACATTGGTGGGGGTCCTACTGATCATAAGAATCGGGAAGCCTTGCTACCCTGCGTAAATGGAGTGGCGGTCGCACAGCATTTCAATGGAACTGTTTGAGATAGTTGAGTCTTGTACTTTAGTATATCCATTTTGTATCTAAATGTTTCTGGACATTTTTAGAATCGGAGATATGTATGGTAAAACAGTGATCATGAAGTATGACGTGGAATTTGTCGCAGATTTCAGTCCATCTATGTTGTAGAAAGTATTCACTGTATATGCACATAGCCTTATAGTGCAAAACAAGTTTCCTGATAATTATATGATAAGTAATAAAACAAATATGTTATTCTAATTTTCTTAGTAAGTAACTCATACCCCTTACTGCCCAAATGCCCATATAGTTTATCTGTTGTCTAGTCCCCCAGTTTCAAGTTTGTCATAACCACTATACAATCTCTGCTACTCCGCTCCCCAAATTTAGATATGCTTATAGTGGATGTAGTCATAGGGTTATATATCACTAAGATTGGGAACCCTTCTGTTGACATAAACAACACATGATTTGTATCAATAATTTGCTTTCATACCTTTCCATTTGTCCACTGCACAAGAATCGGTCTCTGAAGGATATCCAGGTTAGTATCTCCCAGTAGTTTTGCTGCATTGGTTTCAGTAAATATATTTGGACCTTGTGGGTGTACGTTTATATTTTCTGCTTTAATATTTTTCATCTATAATAAAAGGAAATAATATAAGTAGTAATGTCCTAAACTTTAGCATTATAACCCAAGCAATACGAAGCACCTATGAAGCATGGAGCAGTGCCAGAAAACTTACATCGTGTGAAGAATCAGTGACACTTGTCTACATAAGAGTAGTAACAATTCTTTCATACCTGGCAATGGCCAAATTTTGGTGAGTTATAGGGTTGCCACATGCATATAAGCTAACCCAATGAGCAGCTGATTTCTGTGTCTAAGATGGGCTGGACATCTCAACCAGACAGATTCAATTCTGGGGCATGAGACTTTTAATACGGTCACAAGAACTGTGCATATGTTTCATATGGGGACAATGACTACATATATGGATCTGCTGGCCTAAAATTTCCAGTGCCATCTGTGACTTTTTTTTACATGCTTTTGGCAGGATTTACTACTAGAAAAATCTTTTGACTACAGTAAATTTAGCCCATTACCAGAATTTATCTCAGCTGAAAAATTAACTATATTGACCAAAATGTAGAATCCTCTGTAGTTTCCAGACTGACCCTATGTCTAATAGAATCCACATTCTTCACAGAAGAAACCATTTTTAAAAACATTATGGTTCATGCATACAATATGCAATATCACCATAATACTGCTGTAGAAAACATACCGCTATCTTGATGAGTTGGTCATCTTTGTTTATAGGGTTTCTCCATACCAAGTTGACTTCTACATCTGATAAAATCTTGTAGCCCACACTGTCCTCGAGGGATCCTCTGGGTTTATCAATTAGCACATCCGTCGTATATGCATATTTATATACCCTGTCATTGTTAAGCCTTGGACCCACTGTATGTACTGTGTAAAAAAAAAAAAAAAAAAAAGGAGTAACCAACTCTCATTATAAAATAGATATAATTGACATTATACTGCATTTTATCCAATCCAACAAATGTTTTCACTGATAAACATAACATACTGTATATTAATGGTACACATGGGACAACACTATATGCAACCACTAATTTTCAATGCAGGCAGATTCTTCATTATAAGGCCAGATATCTGCTATCACCCCATTATGAAAACCAACATATACATCCATGAGCATTCGTAGTGTATTAAGTAAAAAAGTAAATAATAAGTAATAAGAGTCTTAAATATTGTAATCCAACACTAACACAAGATTATCTAGTAAAGCATTTCACAATGCAAGGCCTAAACAGGATTAACCTTGAAAGATATACTTTAAAATATAGACAGTGATGCAGATTCATGAAGCCCCTAACCCATTTGGGGGGAATAAGAAAACAGCAAACTTTAGATCTATGACTTTGTAAATGCCGCTTAAGACAGAACAACATAAATCAGACATCCTCTGGCACTGCTGGGATTATCAAGACCGGGAGACCAAACATCAGTATTGATTAATTTCCCCAATAGTTCAGCATCTGACTACTAAAATGTTTTTTTTTTTACCCTGTTTCCCTGAAAATAAGTCATCCACCGAAAATAAGACATAGCAGAGGTTTTGTTAAATTGTCTAATATAAGGCACCCCCCGAAAGTAAGACATCCCCCAATAACAATAATCTTTCTGCACAAAGATTGTATGAAGAAAAACATTGCATTAAGTAAAAACATACATTAAGCATCGTATGCGGTGGGGGAGTCCATTCTCAGCTCATCCCACAGCAGCAGGAACAGTGGATACAATGTACAGTAAAATCAGCAGCAGCAGCCAGCTTTCCTGTGTACAAGGAGCACCACACACAGCGTTCAGCCGGCTGCAATGTTTTTCTTCATAAAGTCTTTGCGCAGCAAGCACTTCTCAGCATAGCGCAGTGGTGGTAGCAGCACACAAAAATAAAATAAGAAATCCCCTGAAAATAAGGCATAGATATCTTTAGGATAAAATTTAATATAAGACACTATCTTATTTTCAGGGAAACACAGTATTAAATCAGGGTTTGATATTGTCGGCCTCTGCTCAACCTGACAGGATTTCTGAATCACAGACTATGGCTGTAGTATAGTCAGATGATCCTGAAACTGATGAGATAAGACTTTGTGCTTTTCCACAATCATCTGCTAATAAAATAGCTGCAAAAATGAAAATGGAAGTCCCATCCTAAACTCCGATCCCTGACCTAGTAACATTCTAGAATGGATTTTACAGAGGACAGCACTTGCAGCAATTTTGTTTTCTACAGTCATCCTACTATTATATCCTACTATTATAAATGTGAAAGTTTGAGTGTTTGTTACTCTTTCATGCAAAAACGACTGAACGGATTTGGATGAAATTTGGCACATAGATAGTTTGTAACTTCGATTAACACATAGGCTCCTTTTTATCCCAGGAAATGACATGGCTTCACGACTGTTATGAATTTATGTTCACATACTATATTACACTGCTCTTGGCAGCAGCAGTGTCTCAGCTAAGTGGAAATTGATGATAAAGCCTGGTCTGTTATCTCTCTATGTAAACACACAGCTAACCCTGAGTCCATTGTGTACAAGAATTTGCATATTATCTGATCTGCTCCAGACAGTGCTGACACACTGGATGGGAAAACACCTTTAATCCAAGTTGGCAGTTTGTCAATTTTAAACATGCTGGGAAAAAGAAAATCTAATTTGTCACAAAATTCTAAAAAGAGAGTGTCACGGGATGGTTAGAGTCTATACTATAGGCAATGTGTAATATATATTTCATGTGGAATGTATTCTCTAACCTGTTATATACATCAATGTGTAGTTGGCTGATTAGGGTCTAGTGTGTTAGCACATTGTATGCAAATCCCTCTAACTAGTGAGGACCAGTGAGGACAATGGGTGGAGATAATCTGATCAGTGTCTCCAAGAAGATGTTGGACGGTGCATTGTCCATAGTAGACAGGGAGTCTGCTCTCCTTGGTATAGGTGAGGGGGGAAGGATCTGTGACTCAGCCCTTCCCACCCACAGATAGAGGAAGTAACAGTTTAGTATATAGTTGTAGCTGCAGTTAGTATGTGTTAGCCGGCCTGTGCACAGCTCTGCAGAGAGCCAGGACTTAGTTACAGGACCAAGGAACCAAAGTTATCATTGGATTGTGACTTCTGTGGACTTATTGTTATTACGGTTGATGTGACCGCCGCCGGCTACTAACTTTGTGGATTACAATAAATTGCTGTTGTCTCCCGACCTCTTGCGTCCGTGTTGATTCAAAAGACCATCCGGAGGAAGACGTATACCTTTGTTCCGTGACAACTGGTTGGCAGCGGTGGGATCAACAGCGGACAGCGAGATGGACTACAGCAGCCCAGCGATTAATGGAGCCACAACCTCAGAATACAGGAACTGGACTATGGCACGTCTACAAGTAAGGGCCCGGGAACTAAACCTGAGTTACCAGGGAAGAACGAAAGATCAACTGATCGAGGCACTGGAGGAGATGACCCTGCAAAGCGACCATGAGGAGGGCTGCCCCCAGGAGACTGGAGAGATACGGGAGTGGCAGGTACAGACCCAAAAGAGCAGATGGGTTGTTTTGTATGAGGAGGAGTTGGCAGTGCTGGGGCTAGGAGCAACTGCAGAGCAAAGGAGTAGAGCATTACAGAGGGCTCAGGAAACGGAGAAGGAGGAACAGAGAATGGCGCATGAAAAGGAAAGAATGGCGCATGAAATGCGAATGGCTGAGATAACTACGCGGAATTATAATCAAACGTCGGCCCCCAGCCCAACAGTGAGAGAACCACCATATGTCTCCCATAAACACTTCAAGACCTTTGATGAAGCGGCTGGGGATGTTGATGGATATTTTCAGGACTTCGAACACCAGTGCCACCTGATGGAAGTCCCAGAGAAGGATTGGGTCCGGTATCTGGTGGGGCACCTACGAGATGGGGCTGCGGAAGCTCTCAGAGCCATGGACCCTAGTGATCAGCGGGACTATGAGGCCATTAAAAGAGCGGTGCAGAAGTATTATGCCGTCACTCCAGAGACCTACCGAGTTCAATTCCGCTCTTTGTCTTACAATGGGGGAAGCTCCTTCCACATGTTCGCCCACAAGTTGAAGCAAGCATGCAAGCGCTGGCTAGAAGGAGAGGAGGCTGTCACAGTCGATAAGATCCTCCAAGTCATACTTAAGGAACAGTTCTTTTCCCAGTGCCCCGCTGAGATCCGTGAGTGGGTGCTGGAACGGAACCCAGCCACAGTGGAGCAAGCTGCTTCCCTTGCAGATGAGGGCCTGACCATCAAGCCGCAGTGGAAGAGGTTGTTTGCAGAGGAGCGGAAAACTACCACAGTCCGCCAGACACCCTTCATCCAGCCACCCACCTTTCGTGCCCGGCCTCAGGATTACAATTCCCCCTCTACCCCTGCCCCAGCCCATCGGCCTCCAGCTATGAACAACCCTGTCCCTAGACAACGACCTACTGGAAGAATGCTAGAGCGCAGATGTTTTGGGTGCGGGCGGCCTGGACATTTGCAAGCTAGTTGCCCTGTTAACATGGGGGCACGGGCCACCGTGGCATCCCGGCCTATTCACTACCTGGGAACCACCCCTAGGACTGAAAGTTTGGCCCCATTTCCAGATGACTCCATGAATGACCCATCTGTTCCACCTCCAGGGGTCTATGGGATTCAGCCTTCCGCCACACATCCCGCAAACCTTCAGCGGAAGCACTTGCAGGAGGTCCTACTGGATGGCCGAACAGTTGTTGGATTCCGGGACTCGGGAGCTTTCCTAACGGTAGCGGACCCCCGAGTGGTTCGACCCGAGGCCCTAGAGGAGGGCCCTGGCCTTTCTATCGAGTTGGCAGGAGGTACTCGGAAACGTATTCCTAAAGCTACCGTGGAACTCGACTATGGTTATGGACCAAAACGATGCACAATTGGTGTGATGAGCGGGCTGCCGGCCGATGTTCTGTTAGGCAACGATGTTGGAAATCTACAGTGCCACTTTGTGGGAGCAGTGACCCGAAGCCAAGCTCAGAGAGACGCCAACATGGATCGACCGGATTTTTTGCCAGATGCCAGCCCTTCAACTCTACAACTTTACCATTCAGTACCGCCGAGGGAACCAACACCAGAACGCAGATGGGTTATCCCGGCAGGAGGACATATGAGCTATAGAGACTGATGTGCATTCCCCAATTTACCTGTGTAGGCCAATTGTGTCATGCACATGTTTTGAGAGGGGGAGGGGTTGTCACGGGATGGTTAGAGTCTATACTATAGGCAATGTGTAATATATATTTCATGTGGAATGTATTCTCTAACCTGTTATATACATCAATGTGTAGTTGGCTGATTAGGGTCTAGTGTGTTAGCACATTGTATGCAAATCCCTCTAACTAGTGAGGACCAGTGAGGACAATGGGTGGAGATAATCTGATCAGTGTCTCCAAGAAGATGTTGGACGGTGCATTGTCCATAGTAGACAGGGAGTCTGCTCTCCTTGGTATAGGTGAGGGGGGAAGGATCTGTGACTCAGCCCTTCCCACCCACAGATAGAGGAAGTAACAGTTTAGTATATAGTTGTAGCTGCAGTTAGTATGTGTTAGCCGGCCTGTGCACAGCTCTGCAGAGAGCCAGGACTTAGTTACAGGACCAAGGAACCAAAGTTATCATTGGATTGTGACTTCTGTGGACTTATTGTTATTACGGTTGATGTGACCGCCGCCGGCTACTAACTTTGTGGATTACAATAAATTGCTGTTGTCTCCCGACCTCTTGCGTCCGTGTTGATTCAAAAGACCATCCGGAGGAAGACGTATACCTTTGCTCCGTGACAGAGAGCTATGAAGGTAGCCAGAAGTCAACAGAGTTCTCTTCAAGTGGAGCTGAGGAGGATCATTGACGCCAACAACACACTCATTATATGGCGTCCCAGCGAGCTGCTCATACGCCTGTGAACAATCACAGGCACGATGCGAGGAACAAGTTCAGTGGCAGGCCAGCTTGGGGGCTGCCAAAACGCCAGGGCAGGCAAACCATCGACGGCAGCAATTTGCTGAATATAGGCGGATCATCGACAACATGCAGACAAAGTCACCAGCAGAGGCTGGTACCTCTATAAGCAAAACAAGCTCCTGCATCTTACTAAAAGTATGAAGGTATCAATCAGAACTAGTGCACTGCCATTTTTTTCTTTTTATAGTTTGCCCAATTCTCAGGAAATCTCTTTAAATTGTGTTTCTAAATTCCAATGCTACACAAAAATACATTTTAGCGTGTGAGTTGGTACTGTAGCTTTCGAGTTGTAGCTGAATATCTCATAAGAGAATATTTACTGGTCACCAATTGCATAAGTATGTGTGGTCTATAATTAAATCATGTCATAGTATACTGCATAACTTTGTAATGCATGCACAAGCAAGTGTCTCTGGCTGAGTCAGTGACATGCTAAGTATGAATATCTGTCACCTGCCCAACATACTCCTATGTTATACACTGCAAATTCTTTATTAGGCATGTTGACAGAGAAAATTTTGTAAGCAATAAATTATTTTTGTTTACTTTTACATTTATCCACTTTGTGTATTGTTTTGACACTGATTGAATTTCACATTCAGTGGATACTGATAATATTGCTGAATGTTCTCATAGTAGTAATAGGCTGCCATTAGAGTTTCTGGTTTGAGATGGGAGTGGATATTATTGTAGAGAAGATGACAACCATAGAACCTTTTAAATCCCTTGTAACGCTAGGTCCACACTGGACATAGTTACAATGGACTTGCGAGCAGCAAATCTACTGCAAAGTACAGTAACCTAAAAGTGGATAAGAGTTAAACAAATCGTATCCACAAGCTTTGCAAAAGACATGAAATTCACCTGCATTGTGGGTTTGCAAACCACCGCCGTTCAATTTCAGGACTTTGGACCAATTTGCTTCTGACTGACCATGGCGGTGGCGGTCAGACATTTATGAAACTGTTGGAGTCGGAGTCAGGCTGTGGAAGAATCGTTGGAGTCTTTGCTTTGGCCTACTGAATTCACACCAATTTATTTATGTTGTCTGTTTCCACCTCGTCTTCTCCCCTTTACAAAAAGTAAAAGCAGCAAGATATTCGCAGCGATTGCTCATAGACTACGGCTATAAAAATGACCCCATTTGGGCGTTTTTTTTTAACATAAAAGTGAAAATTCACAACAGTAAATCTAGAAGCTGCAGCACTGTCTTAATATTTTTGTGCCTTAGGGCTCGTTCACATCAGCGTTCTCCTCTCCATAGTTCAGGTTTCCGTTTCCTGCCTAAAACAGAGGCAGGAGACGGAAACCTGCAGGAGGCTTTCTCACCCATTCATTTGAATGGGTGAGAAAGCTGTCCGGCCGTGAGCGGCGGTGAGCGTTTTAGGCTCTCCGCCGCGAAACCGGGTTTTATAATCCGGACACAGAGTCGGACATGCAATACTCTGTGTCCGGATTAAAAAATCCGGTTTCGCGGCGGAGAGCATAAAACGCTCACCGCCGCTCACGACCGGACCCGGTCTGAGCTTTCCGACTTCTGGCATGCAGAAGATGGAAAGCTCAGAACGGACAGGTGAACGCTAGTGTGAACCTAGCATTAGTCTTCCTTCAACAGCTTCTCCTTTCTATTCCCTCCACCATAGACATAGATACGAAGCATGTAAAAGAATTTTTAGAGAGCTAATAGTTTGTCTCTCACATTGGATTTAGCAGTGAATTAAAGGTTAATAAACAGCTTAGGAATTGGGGAGGATCCAGATAAGTAGAGAAAGAGAGTTCTTTCTTCATAATGTGTATTACAAGTGTGTTGCCAAACATACAGTTTAGACATATGCAACAGTATGCCTATACATATGTCTTGTAGTGTATACTGTGCAGCACACATTGTAGGATTACCATGTTCCTGAGATACAGACAGAACCCACATCATAAATGCCATGTGAATAAATTCTAATTAGTCCTGTCCACATGTAGAAACAATAATTATTTAATATCATCTCTATGAGTCCTCATGATCTTACTAGTTTGGTTGTACATCCAGTAACTTAAAAGATTAAGCATATGATTCCTTTCTATAGTTGCCTGTGACTTGCTTAAAATAGGTAAAAGTTATACTGCCACCCAGTATCTATGTGATAATTTATTATTGAACTTCTAAAATACAGTAGGCAGGAAAAAACATTAGTGGAAAACTACAGGGTCATGTCAAACTAGAGATATAAATATACATTACTGGGTTATTTTTAGTTACAAATGAATGCAGCAAAAAGTCTATCATCAACCTGAATAGTAACAGTAACACACTGGAACTCAAATCTGTCAGACTGTGTTTCAGGAGAACCTGCCAACCTGCTGAGAAAGTCTACTATATATGGCAAAAGCAGCAGTTGAGCTCTATGAAGGCTTCAATCCGTGATCCTAAATGTCTTTAAAGGTAGATTACACATAATTCATTGTGCTTTAACTGCTACCACATCAGTGTGGTTCATTTCTGGAATGAATATGTCTGTTCATAACATTACTACTGTCTGATCTACCATACGTTCTAAAAGGTTCTTCCAAAATTTACTGAGGAAATTATAGCAACTCCGATGTTCACACTTATGTTCTGAGAAGTGATTGTGCTTTTCTAATAACATGTGTTAGCCAATATCAATTGTAAATACTACTGTGTATTTTCTGCATCACGACTCATTAAAGGGGACTCCAGGAAGGAGACAGTGCATGTCTTGTATGAAATGGAAAGTTTTACTAGAGTTTAGTTTAGTTCACATCTGCATTCGGTATTCCATTTGGAGAGTCCACTTGGGGACTCGCCGAATGAAATACCGAACGCATTAAAAAGCGGTGAGCAATGAAACCACACGAATCCCATAGACTATAATGGAGTCCGTGTGTTTTCCATGCGGTGTCCACACGAGTCATGTGGAGAGAAAAGTACTGCAAGTAGCACTTTTCTCTTCGAATGAGAGAAAAAGAACGCGAGCCAAGTCCACTCTTGGACTTGGTCCTCTCTTTCAGCCACTTTAGGAGAAATGCAGGGCACTGTTCGGCTATGGATACCAAGTTTCTTCACTGATATAGCATACATACATTGATGCTATGTCCACAAAATACTTCTCCCCCTTTTTATTTTACCTTGGTCAAAACTTTGAGTGTAAAAGGTAACCTAGTCACACTAAGAAAGCATTATTATTATGGGGGACATTGTTACTCATGTGTACACTAAGGTTATGTTCACACAATCCGCCTCAAAATCCGGCTCCCATTTACTTCAATGGAACTGCTTGCTTCTTTTTTCCACTAGCTAGTAGAGGAAAAAAAGAAGCGAGCTGCCTTATCTTGCCGCGAATTCCAGCAAGCTGCGTGAAAGCATTATTACTATGACTATTTGGTAGGCAAAGTTATTTCTGCAAAGGGAGGGGATTGTAATCTAGAATTCAGTACATGAGCATTGGGGCTTGGGCCCGGAACTATTACGAACCCAGCATTGGCCCTGATACTGTATATTATAATCCTTTAAATATTGCGGAGATCAGCAGCCACCATAGCTGCGCAATTAAGGCTTCAAGCTCAAAGCTCACCAAGATGCCACTTTCTCAGTGGTGCATGGCTGCCACAATTTTGGGGAGAATGACAGGCCCTTGTGAATCTGGCAAACTGTTGCCATGGCAGCCGAGAACCTACTATACAAAGCTATACAAGTTTGGTATCCCTGGAATTATACAGACCCATAGAATACAGTTGATATGTCATTTTGGCTGTACATTGAATGCAGTTATTGGGTTTGGAAAGTGGGGAGTCAAACTGCAAAAAATGTATGCAATGGGAAGGGGTTAATTCATTGTTCCTTAGAAGAGATTTTGTGCTATGAAGAGGTCTATGTAACATAGAAAATAAGAATATGTGTATTTGAATGTTCTTGAATCAAATGTCACCTTCATTTCCAGCAAATCGTATAATGTAATTTAACAAGGTATTGTAAGAGCATGCTATATTGATGTAATACAAATACAGCAATGGTCCACTGTACTCTTAGGTGCATTTATATTAATAGATTATCTTGACATTAGATGTCATTAAGAACAAATCTTATTAAGAAGGAACAAGAAGAGAAATTCTCGCTGTCAACCAGAGCAGCCTCCCACACTGAACACATGCAGCTCCATGGACTCTGCTTGTCACAGTAGATCCTGTCACAGGATAACAACAGCTGTGACTCTGGGGTTATGTAGGAGGCCATGCATGTCTTGAAGGAGAGTTTACTATTAGTTTTAGTTTTCTAGCAACAGTCATATTTCCTTACAACACAAACATGAGTATGGCCAAAATGCTAAAAATTTGGACAAACTAAAAAGAAAAAACACAGAAAATAATTATTATTATTTACAACAGGAAAAGCTTCTGCTAGATACATATTTTTACAGTACATGGTTTACTTACACCTTTTAGAATCTGTCAGATTCTCTTATCCTGTGAATCGTCCAAACATAAATATATACATTCACACGGCGATGTTGTAATATAGAGAGTGGTATACAGTACATAGAACGTCTTGATGATGTATAATAGTGTGAATCAGCACCTATAGGTACCCAATTATAATCATTGCTTTAGAGCTCTCTCTGCCCTAAGTCTTCTTGCTCCTTCAGCCATTCCCATAGTATAATAACCCATACAGAAAAATGTGCTCGGATTTGTAGATGCGAATGGCACAAGGTATTGTGGACATTTTGGTATAGCAAAATTATATTTTTAACCAGCTGGACAATCATTTTTCTGTATTTAGGCTGAGGCCCCATTTTGCGGAAAAGCTGCTCTTTTTTGTTGCAGATTTTGCTGGGTTTATTGCGCCGTATCCAGCAATGGTTACAGAAGTAATGTGGAATATATAGGAAGTCCTTATATCACTCCCTTCTGTTGAATCCCTTCCTGGCTTTGGCTCAAAAATTCCAAGCAAAATCTACAACAAAAAAAGCACCTTTTCCACAACGTGGAGCCTCAACCTAAAGGTGCTCATCATAAATTTCATTAAAAAATCTGCAATCTACAAGATTCCTTGGAAGATTCCAGTTTGGTTTAATGCTACCTTCTTTTCTAACGCTTTTATTGATAGGGTAAGCAGTTTGTTTCCTCAGGATCATTTGGCTTATCCATACTTTAATAATAACAGTGTGGCGGAAAAAAAAAAAAAAATCCATGTATACTGTATTAAAATGACTGCAATCATAAACGTCTGCTGTGCCCCCCTCAATTTCATGATCAGTGAAGCCCCAGAAGTCATACAGAATGTCTGCAGATTATAAGGAATATAAAATATTATTTCATTATATTTTTTACACACACACATATATATGCTGTCTACTCTACTCTTATAAATGTACCAACTTATGTGAACTTCTGCGCTAGAGTCTGATCACTCACTGGAGTTAGTTTGGGAATACTAAACTAGGACATCTGGAAGGCTTAAATTAATGTGACCTTCATAGCTGTCATTGGGCTAGTGTTATATTAAATGTCCCCATGGAGCATGGGTAATCTAAGCCAAGATAAAGGAAGTAGATGGGTCATCATTCACAGCATGTGTAAAAACCACCTGGGCGTTTTACCCCATTCATGGGTAAAATCTACTCATCACTTTCGAGAAAAGTTGTAGAGCAGGACGGGATCAAGACAGCCCAGCGTATAGACGTACTATAACTCTTGTCAGAAAGCTACAGTCAGGTAGTAGATATAGTTTGGCCTTGGCCCCATATGCTATATACCAACAACCCCCCTCATATTCAGTTAATTCAGAAGACAGTGCAGAACTTTCAGCAGCATGCCCATTCTGCCTCCAAAACCGTAATAACAACCTCCCTTTTGCCCAAACTTAGTACCGAACTCCGAAATCTATGCCAATGTATAGCTAGTGCAGATCACAGGTATTATTTATGCCACCAAACTGCTGTAAATGATAAAATATGAAGGGGTCAATGGCCTTGCCCAATCCTCCTTTTAATGCAGTGGCAAGGGTGGTGCAAAAGAAAAAAAAAAAGAAAAAATCACAAACTGGTTGCACAAAGAAATCTGCGCAAAAACTTTCCAGGACCAGTAAAAAAGTTTGGACACACCTTCATTCCATGGTTTTTCTTGCCTCTTTGTATTTTCTACACACGTGAATATACAGTATTTTACATTTTAGATTCTACAAAGTAGCCCCTTTTGCTTTGATGAAAGCTTTGCAAACTCAAGGTATGCATTGTCAAGAATTAATTTCTGGATTTTCGTGCCTTTCTAATATGTTTGTGGTTTGGTGAAGAGGTGGGTTTGATACACAGTTCCATACAGTGTTTATTACTACTGTTCTAATCCGTGATATTGAAGGACCACTAAAGTAAGTAAAGAAAAATGACAATTCATTATTACTTTAAGACATGAAGGTTGGTTGGGAAAATTTTAAAGACTTTGAAGGCATCCTTAACTGCAGTTATGAAAACCATTAAATGCTTTGATGAAACAGTTTCTCATACAAAGCACCCCAGGAAAGGCAGGACTAGTGTTATCTCTACTGCAAGAGACACGTTCTTTAAAGTTACCAGCTCCAGAAACCGCAAATTAACAACATCCACACAAATGCTTCACAGAGATCAAGTACCAGATACATCTCAACATCAAATGTTCAGAGGAGACTGCAAGAATCAGATCTGTGGTTGTTGCAAAGAAGCCACTACTGAGAGACATGAAGAGGAAGAAGTGAATTGCTTAAGCCAAGAAGTACAAGGAATGCATATTAGACCCGTGAAAATCTGTACATTGGCATGAAGAATCAGAATTTTGGATTTTTGGTTCCAACCATCATTTCTTTGTAACATGCAGAAAATGTCATGGTTTCTACAAGTGTGGCATTCAAAAAAACAAAACAAGAAAAACCATCGAATGAAAATGGGTGTCCAAACTTTGACTGATGTTGTATATTTGACTAGAATAGTACAATATTTCCTCAAAATAATCTATCATCAAAGTCCAAAGTTTTGACATTTTTTTCACTTCTGCAACAAAATAAAAGCACTGCATATATTAACCACTTCCGGACCGCCCATAGACTATATATGTCCGGGAAGTGGTTGCCTAGTTCTGACAGGATGTACCTGTACGTCCACCAGAACACAGCAGCTGCACGGAGATCGTGTAGCTGCTTTCACTAGGAGCCGGCTGTAACTTCAGCCAGAGCTCCCAGAGAGATAGCAGGGAAGATTTATTACCTCCTCTGCTATCTTGATCGCTGTGTATACAGTGCTCAATGAGCGCTGTATACACAGCTATGGACGCAGCGATAATTCAGCTGCCCTCTGACCCGGCAGACACATGGTCCGCTGGGAGCAGTGTCCTGCCAGAGCTGCTGGGTCCTACAGGACCCCAGATCAGCTCTGTATACTGTGTATACAGTGTGCAGGAGTCTGTATTTCTCTTGTAACTGAGGTTAAATGTACCAGCCCCAGTTATAGGAGAAATCAGCCTCAAGTACAAAAAAAATAAGTGATCAGATGTCCCCAAAGGTCTCTTATCACCTTATGGGGACACCATCTGGGAAAAAAATAAAATAAAAATATAATAAAAAAGTTTTAAAAAAATGTAAATAAAATAAAAAATAAATAAATAATACGCTAATAAAACGCCGTTATTAAAGGTTATAGCCCCACCCCCGACGACACCATACAAAATAAAAATTACCGTAATGGAGAGGAAAAACTATATTATAAAGTTTTTCAGTGACACTTTGTGTTATTAAATAAAAAAAAATTATAAATTGAAAACCAGACACAATTTCCCTCCTATTTTGTTTATATTTTCCTGGATATAAAAAAAAATTAAAACACATTTGAAAATAAAAATAACATAAAAATAAAGCCCTATGTGTCCCCGAAAAAAGATGCAAAAATTAGTTGACTAAGACATACAAGAAAAATTTTACAGACCTCAAAACCGCACATACAAAATAAACCTAAACTGTGTCTGGTCCTGGACCACAAATTGGCCCGGTACTGAAGTGGTTAACCACCGTCTATATTAGATTCTGGGGAGTACTTAATGTTTGTAGACAAGTATTGGTCTGGTCTTACCATTTCAGTCATTTTACAAGGCCTCTTTAAAATATTTACATATAAAATAGCTGCTTTCTGACTGGTGATGCTATAAGCACATCTTTCTTTTTTGGAAATAGAGCAAATTTGCATATTAGATTATGTTACGTGTCTTCAACGGAAAAAAAAATGTATGCAGCACAAGCAGTCCAAGGAAAAATGGAATATAGAAGAACCTTGTGCAAGAGTATGGACTGTTTTTTTTTTTTTTTTTTTTTTAGGAGGCCAAGAAAAATACTTTTACAATTGTATGTAAAAACTGAAACAAGTCACACTTAACTTAAAAAAGGGTTATCCACTTTCAAATATTACCAATGGAATTGACCATAACTATAGGAACCTTCTGGTGAGGAATTTGTCAAACACCGAGTCATGGTTTTCTTATAATGGTCAACTGATCTTCTGTGGATATAGGCTCGCCCATATCCAATTTCTTCTTGTAATCCCAGGCAGACTCAACAGTTTTGAGATCAGAGCTCTGGGGGGTTATATTGTCACTTTGAGGACCCCTCCTCCAAAGAGAGCTCACACACAGAGCCCTGACTCAGCATCAGTCAAAATATTGGTCTAAGTAAGATTTTTAAACTATTTTTGAAAGCATTCTTACTTTACAGTATTTTTTCCAAATATGCCTAAACCTTTGGCCTGTACTGTAGAAAAATGTGCACCGAGTATAAATCATAATAATCACTTATCCCATAGTTCTCTGGGATAAGTATAAGGTAGGTTATAACTTGTAGATCAAAAGAACAGGGGAGGTTAGTCTCCTATTCTGAATGGAATAGTGTTCTGCCCAATGCCCACTCTTCCACTCATTGCAATGGAAGTGCTAGACTTTGGTGAGCTGTAAGGGTGTGTTCACATCTGCGTCAGGCGTTCTTTTTTTCTGTTCCATAATATAAAGAGAAAAAACAGTAAGCTGCGGATGGATTCCCAATATGGTGTTCAGCACTGTGTGTGCGTTTTAAATCCTCCTCTCTTCTCACCTTCTGATTTTCTAAGAGTAGGCAATAGGGGAGGGCTATTCATGATTAACATGTGGCACATGCCACAAGCGCTCCTTGCAAAGAAGAAAACAGTTTAAAAATTTAAAAGTGCTGGCAATATTTGTGTGGCAACCACTTCAACCCTTATATCTACACTGGACTTTCATCCATTATACGTTTGGAAAATGGAAAGTGACTACTCAAGAACCCAATGAGGACACATGTCTAATCAAAGATTCCTTGGTTCAGGTTCAATTGGCTGTGATAAGACCTGTGTACACGTGTACATTCCTGTAAGCTTTTTATCAAGGGCCATATTATCAATGAGTGTACAGAAGTGCCAGTTACCCCACTTCTTATCTAAACTCTGGTACTTAATACCTTACTCAACCAACAACTATGTAAACGTTACAAGTCAATGGCCAATGGAACCACAGTTATCTCGGCAGAAGCACTAAACTTCAGAATAAGATGATTTACTTAATATAAGGGAGCAATAAAATACTAGGAAATAGTAGATATTGGGCAACGCAGAGAAAACCTTGCACTTGCACTACTTACCTCATACTGCCAACATTTTCAAAATCGAGCCAAGGTAAAACTGCAAACCAGTGCAAGTCTAGCTTAGATCAGAATCAGCCTAAGGGTGCATGCACACTGAGTAACGCCGGGCGTGTATGAGAGCCGTACACGCCGGCATTACAGCAGACTGCCGAACACTTCCCATTCACTTCAATGGGAGCGCTCGTAACAGCGGCGTTTACGAGCGCTCCCATTGAAGTGAATGGGAAGTGCTCGGCAGCCCTGCTGTAACGCCGGCGTGTACGGCTCTCATACACGCCCGGCGTTACGTAGTGTGCATGCACCCTAAGAGTGATCACTGCAGCACCAAACTGCATTCAAATGTGCAAATGGCTCTTTCCCTGATGTTCTGCCATAACTACTGTACTACTGTTTACTATTCAAGAGACTATAATTATTGTATGACAGAAGAGAGAGCTGTCTGGTATTTAGTTCACATGACATTACTTAGACTCCATACATTGTAACAAAACCTCAGTGGGGTAGAGGAAGCCACAATTTCAAACCTTTGGATGTAAAAATATATTCCTTCCATTTAATTACAACCAGAAGAGATCTTGAAAATGTTGAGAAATTAAAACACAAAACTTTGCAGTAATCAAAACTTTATTTGACAGTGACTAAAGGTTCTTTCCAGGATTTACTGAAGATATATCATAAAATTCAGATAGATGGGGGACAGACACATGACACCCTCATCTTCAATCAGTAGCTGCAGCGCTGGAACTACACTGTGTACAGCGCTAACAGCAGATGGCATCATCTACTGTGTAGTGTCTGTGGCAGGTTACTAGAGCTCACCCCCATTCACTTGTATGGGAAATGATTTGCACT